>NC_066554.1:12237909-12260409 GCF_024679095.1 Eriocheir sinensis
CACACACACACACACACACACACACTTGACTTGAAAAAGGCTTTCAACAAAGTTCCCAAGTTACTCTCATCTTTTATGGGAGCGGCGAGTAGCGGGCTTTTTTTTATTCTTTTTGTTGCATTTGAGCCGTGTCCTTTGATGTAAAAAATAAAAAAAAGACATGGAAGCTGGAAAATACAGGAGGCTTGAAAGGAAAATGAAAATTGGATGGAAAGTTATTTTAAGGAAGATAAATGAGAACAGTGGTAAAGGACATGAAGTCGGAATGGCGAAATGCAGATTGTTTGGGGTAGTGGCGGCTTCAGAGGAGGCGAGAGGTGTTGAGAGTGTGTGGCAAGGTGCGGGGCTAGGCTAACCCTGCAGCCGCCACTACCCTATCGGCCAGTTGTACGTGGAAATACAATAGATGCGATCGCCGCCATTGGTAACGATCAAAACAAACAAAATGACTGTGAAAGCGGCCCTAACAGAAGTAAGAAACACCAGCAACACACGAGGACACGGTAAGAAATTGAGAAGAGGAAGATGTCTGAGGGACAAAAAAATATAGCTTCCCACAGAGAAGCATAAAAGTTTGGAACAGACTAAGTGAGGCTGTAGTATCGCCGAATAGGGTTCACGACTTTAAGGAAAAACTGGACAAGTACGGATATGGAGACGGGACCACACGAGCGTAAGCCCAGGCCCTGTAAAACTACAACTAGGTAAATACAACTAGGTACGTAAACACACACACACACACACACACACACACACACACACTTCCCTCCCTTCCCTTTTCTCTCCTCTCAGTTCCCCTCACTACTTTGCTCTCCTTTCCTTTCTCTCCTTTCCTTTCCTCAACTCCTTCCGATTCCCTCCCCATTTCCTTTCCTCCTCAGCCATTCCTCCCATCCCTTACCCTGCCGTTCACATCCCTTCGTTCCTCTCCCTCTCTTCCCTCAATCCCATTCACTTCACTACCTCTCCTCCTCTCCCCTCTAGCTGACCATTTTCTTCCATTCCATTCCTTCCTCCTGTCACCTCCCCGTTTGCCGTCCACATCCCTTCGTTCCTCTCCCCTCTCTTCCCCTCATCCCCATCCATTCCACTACCTCTCCCTCTAGCCCTCTCTTTCCCACCATTCTCTTCCCCTCCATTCCCTCCCCTTCTACCCTACCCCCTCCGCATACACAGTACACACCACTATTCAGTGGCGGATCCAGGGGGGGGGGGGGCCGATGGGACCTAAATGCGCCCTTTCAAAGATTCACTGAGATCTGTGGGGGTATCATTCCTGTGAACACTACTACTAGCCTACTAATTAAAATTAATTAATTATAATTAATTAATGGGGAGGCGGTGGCTGAGTCGACAGAGTAACAGCACCTCGTTCAGGAGGACGCGAGTTCAATCCCCGCCCGGTGCCACCAAGCTGGGATTTTTCAGCCGCCGCCGAGTGACTTAAAACTACCCACATGCTGTCCAGAAGACCACCTATCAACCCAGACTCTAGATTCTAGGATTAAAGATGAGCTCCGGGAGGGCAGCATGAGCCAATGCAAGATGGCGCCACTATAAACACTTGCCTACGCCAGAACGGGCTGGGCCGACCATCAGGCCCCACCTGGAAGAAGCCTTCTGCCGACCATCAGGCCCCACCTGGAAGAAGCCTTGTGCCGACCATCAGGCCCCACCTGGAAGAAGCCTTCTGCCGACCATCAGGCCCCACCTGGAAGAAGCCTTGTGCCGACCATCAGGCCCCACCTGGAAGAAGCCTTCTGCCGACCATCAGGCCCCACCTGGAAGAAGCCTTGTGCCGACCATCAGGCCCCACCGGGAAGAAGCCTTCTGCCGACCATCAGGCCCCACCTGGAAGAAGCCTTGTGCCGACCATCAGGCCCCACCTGGAAGAAGCCTTCTGCCGACCATCAGGCCCCACCTGGAAGAAGCCTTGTGCCGACCATCAGGCCCACCGGGAAGAAGCCTTGTGCCGACCATCAGGCCCCACCGGGAAGAAGCCTTGTGCCGACCATCAGGCCCCACCGGGAAGAAGCCTTGTGCCGACCATCAGGCCCCACCTGGAAGAAGCCTTGGGCCGACCATCAGGCCCCACCTGGAAGAAGCCTTGTGCCGACCATCAGGCCCCACCGGGAAGAAGCCTTGTGCCGACCATCAGGCCCCACCTGGAAGAAGCCTTGTGCCGACCATCAGGCCCCACCTGGAAGAAGCCTTGTGCCGACCATCAGGCCCCACCTGGAAGAAGCCTTGTGCCGACCATCAGGCCCCACCTGGAAGAAGCCTTGTGCCGACCATCAGGCCCCACCTGGAAGAAGCCTTGTGCCGACCATCAGGCCACCACTGGAAGAAGCCTTGTGCCGACCATCAGGCCCCACCTGGAAGAAGCCTTGTGCCGACCATCAGGCCCCACCTGGAAGAAGCCTTGTGCCGACCATCAGGCCCCACCGGGAAGAAGCCTTGTGCCGACCATCAGGCCCCACCTGGAAGAAGCCTTGTGCCGACCATCAGGCCCCACCTGGAAGAAGCCTTGTGCCGACCATCAGGCCCCACCTGGAAGAAGCCTTGTGCCGACCATCAGGCCCCACCTGGAAGAAGCCTTGTGCCGACCATCAGGCCCCACCTGGAAGAAGCCTTGTGCCGACCATCAGGCCCCACCTGGAAGAAGCCTTGTGCCGACCATCAGGCCCCACCTGGAAGAAGCCTTGTGCCGACCATCAGGCCCCACCTGGAAGAAGCCTTGTGCCGACCATCAGGCCCCACCTGGAAGAAGCCTTGTGCCGACCATCAGGCCCCACCTGGAAGAAGCCTTGTGCCGACCATCAGGCCCCACCTGGAAGAAGCCTTGTGCCGACCATCAGGCCCCACCTGGAAGAAGCCTTGTGCCGACCATCAGGCCCCACCTGGAAGAAGCCTTCAGCCGACCATCAGGCACCACCTGGAAGAAGCCTTGTGCCGACCATCAGGCCCCACCTGGAAGAAGCCTTGTGCCGACCATCAGGCCCCACCTGGAAGAAGCCTTGTGCCGACCATCAGGCCCCATCTGGGAGAAGCCTTGTGCCGACCATCAGGCCCCACCTGGAAGAAGCCTTGTGCCGACCATCAGGCCCCACCTGGAAGAAGCCTTGTGCCGACCATCAGGCCCCACCTGGAAGAAGCCTACCGGCGCTATAGGCCTCTACGCGAAAAAAAAAAAAATTATAATAATAACAATACTACTGCTACTACTACTACTATTACTTTTACTACTATAAAAAAAAAATGCTGATACTAAAATTAATACTAATAATAATAATAATAATAATAATAATGATAATAATAATAATAATAAAGATAATAATAATAATAATAATAATAATAATAATAATAATAATAATAATAATAATAAAAGAAATAATAAACATGCAAAATAAATAAAAGAAATTGCGAACATTATCGTATTTTGCTTTCTTCCTTTAGTATGTAGATATAACTGATATTACCTTTAATTGCAATGCTAGCAAATATGTGAATATTAAACAAGAATATATATATATATATATATATATATATATATATATATATATATATATATATATATATATATATATATATATATATATATATATATATATATATATATATATATATATATATATATATATATATATATATATATATATATATATATATATATATATATATATATATATATATATATATATCTGGAGCTGGATCCGCCACTGGCACTATTTGACGCCTCACTGAGAGAGTCGATGTGGGAACGGACCAAAAAATGATAGTGACGGCACGGGCATAGAGAACGAAGGAAAGATTAAATTTATATTATAAGAGGAAGACAGGGCCACAAACTGAAGTCACGTATGTACTAACAAACGTGTCTCTCTCTCTCTCTCTCTCTCTCCGAAAATCAACAAAAATGCAATCAAATTCAGTGGCGGCACTTAATAAAGGAAGTAAAATGCTCAGAACGGCAATCAATGTGAAGTGTTTTAAAAGAAGGAACAATAAAGCGTTGGAAGCGACGAAGGCGGTGCAGTGAAGGGACGCGAAGCCAAATGGGAAACACAAGGCTCATTTCCGCTGCCAACGGTAAAAAAAAAAAAACGTCCCTAGATTCTTCGTTTTTGTGTGTGTGTTTTAACATACCGTGCCGATATTACCTTGACTCTGTGCGTGTTTGTGTGATTCTGTGTGTGTGTGTGTGTGTGTGTGTGTGTGTGTGTGTGTGTGTGTGTGTGTGTGTGTGTGTGTGTGTGTGTGTGTGTGTGTGTGTGTGTGTGTGTGTGTGTGTGTGTGTGTGTGTGTGTGTGTGTGTGTGTGTGTGTGTGTGTGTGTGTGTGTGTGTGTGTGTGTGTGTGTGTGTGTGTGTGTGTGTGTGTGTGTGTGTGTGTGTGTGTGTGTGTGTGTGTGTGTGTGTGTGTGTGTGTGTGTGTGTCATGGGAGTATCAATGTGCGTATTACTAATTTTAACACATCTCTTCTCACATAACTTAGCACAGCTCGGTTTCATATTTACATTTAACAGTATATTGTCAGTCCCTAGTCATGGGATATTTAATCAGTCCAATACTAGTACAGGACTTCTATGAGAGCATTTCCGGTCACCTGAATGCATGCATGAAGGTGTTGTGGGTGGTTGATGTTCTCGTCTGGCATAATGGGCACCTCAGTCTTGTGTTTGGCTCGTTATGTCACTGTCTGCCTCATTATAGTTAAGAGTTCTTCAAAGTAATAAGAACCTTTAATGGAGATAAGTAAGTGCTGGATACAGGTGTAACCCCATTGTAGACAGTGCAGGGTCTAGAGGGTAATGCACACACAAACTGGGTCATATCAAGACGAGTTTGAATCCTATTGGTCTCGTCTATCTACCTGATAATAGTTTTCTCGTTGTCGTTGGATCTGTGGAGACAATCATTCTCACCACCCACCGTTTGCCTCTCTCTCTGGCGCGGAAGACACAGTTGGCTAGAATAAAGTAACCCAGGAGTCCTTCCTAGTAGTGTAAGAAGGAGGCAGTGACAGGACTAAAATTTTGGAGACAGTGATAAGACTAAATAATCTGCGCAAGAAACACGTCGAAAAAATTTATACGTCGAAAATGCGCGGCCAGCCGGGCAGCCAGCCAGCCAGCCGCCGGGGGGACCTACCCACCACCCAACCGGGTAGTGGTCAAAGCTACCCAAAGTGACCATCCCCCCCCCCCCTCCCCCATACCCCCACCTTTCCGGCGTGTCCACGCCACCATGTCTCCCCCTACCCCCTCTATACCCACCCCTTTCGCGAGCGTCAGCTTGTTGGGCGGAGGCCTGTGGCTACCATCGTACCGGGCGTCACCTCCTGCCGGGGATCAAGTAGCCCGGGGATCGGTTAGCACCGTGCCGGGGCGTCACCCTCCTGCCGGGGATCGGTTAGGGCGTCCTTCGCACCGTGCCGGGGCGTCACCTCCTGCCGGGGATCGGTTAGGGCGTCCTTTCGCACCGTGCCGGGGCGTCACCCACCTGCCGGGGGATCGGTTAGGGCGTCCTTTGCACCGTGCCGGGCGTCACCCACCTGCCGGGGATCGGTTGGGCGTCCTTTCGCACCGTGCCGGGGCGTCACCCTCCTGCCGGGGGATCGGTTAGGGGCGTCCTTTCGCACCGTGCCGGGGCGTCACCCTCCTGCCGGGGGATCGGCAAGGGGCGTCCTTTCGCACCGTGCCGGGGCGTCACCCTCCTGCCGGGGATCGGCAGGGGCGTCCTTTGCACCGTGCCGGGCGTCACCCTCCTGCCGGGGATCGGTTAGGGCGTCCTTTCGCACCGTGCCGGGCGTCACCCACCTGCCGGGGGATCGGTTAGGGCGTCCTTTCGCACCGTGCCGGGGCGTCACCCTCCTGCCGGGGATCGGTTAGGGGCGTCCTTTGCACCGTGCCGGGGCGTCACCCTCCTGCCGGGGATCGGTTAGCGTCCTTTCGCACCGTGCCGGGGCGTCACCCTCCTGCCGGGGATCGGCAAGGGCGTCCTTTCGCACCGTGCCGGGGCGTCACCTCCTGCCGGGGATCGGTTAGGGCGTCCTTTCGCACCGTGCCGGGCGTCACCCTCCTGCCGGGGATCGGCAGGGCGTCCTTTCGCACCGTGCCGGGGCGTCACCCTCCTGCCGGGGATCGGTTAGGGCGTCCTTTCGCACCGTGCCGGGCGTCACCCTCCTGCCGGGGATCGGTTAGGGCGTCCTTTCGCACCGTGCCGGGGCGTCACCCACCTGCCGGGGATCGGTTAGGGCGTCCTTTCGCACCGTGCCGGGGCGTCACCCTGCCGGGGGATCGGTTAGGGGCGTCCTTTGCACCGTGCCGGGGCGTCACCCTCCTGCCGGGGATCGGTTAGGGCGTCCTTTCGCACCGTGCCGGGGCGTCACCCTCCTGCCGGGGATCGGCAGGGCGTCCTTTCGCACCGTGCCGGGGCGTCACCCTCCTGCCGGGGATCGGTTAGGGCGTCCTTTCGCACCGTGCCGGGGCGTCACCCTCCTGCCGGGGGATCGGTTAGGGGCGTCCTTTCGCACCGTGCCGGGCGTCACCCACCTGCCGGGGATCGGTTAGGGCGTCCTTTCGCACCGTGCCGGGGCGTCACCCTCCTGCCGGGGGATCGGTTAGGGCGTCCTTTCGCACCGTGCCGGGGCGTCACCCACCTGCCGGGGATCGGTTAGGGGCGTCCTTTCGCACCGTGCCGGGCGTCACCTCCTGCCGGGGATCGGTTAGGGCGTCCTTTCGCACCGTGCCGGGGCGTCACCCTCCTGCCGGGGATCGGTTAGGGCGTCCTTTCGCACCGTGCCGGGGCGTCACCCACCTGCCGGGGATCGGTTAGGGCGTCCTTTCGCACCGTGCCGGGGCGTCACCCACCTGCCGGGGGATCGGTTAGGGCGTCCTTTCGCACCGTGCCGGGGCGTCACCCTCCTGCCGGGGATCGGTTAGGGCGTCCTTTCGCACCGTGCCGGGCGTCACCTCCTGCCGGGGATCGGTTAGGGCGTCCTTTCGCACCGTGCCGGGCGTCACCCACCTGCCGGGGGTGCGGTTAGGGGCGTCCTTTCGCACCGTGCCGGGGCGTCACCCTCCTGCCGGGGATCGGTAAGGGGCGTCCTTTCGCACCGTGCCGGGGCGTCCCCCTCATGCCGGGGATCGGTTAGGGGCGTCCTTTCGCCCCGTGTCGGTGCTTCACCCTCCTGCCGGGGATCGGTTAGGCGCGTCCTTTCGCACCGTGCTGGGGCGTCACCCTCCTGCCGGGGATCGGTTAGGGCGTCCTTTCGCACCGTGCCGGGCGTCACCTCCTGCCGGGGATCGGTTAGGGCGTCCTTTCGCACCGTGCCGGGCGTCACCTCCTGCCGGGGGATCGGTTAGGGCGTCCTTTCGCACCGTGCCGGGGCGTCACCCTCCTGCCGGGGATCGGTTAGGGCGTCCTTTCGCACCGTGCCGGGGCGTCACCCACCTGCCGGGGATCGGTTAGGGCGTCCTTTCGCACCGTGCCGGGCGTCACCCTCCTGCCGGGGATCGGTTAGGGCGTCCTTTGCACCGTGCCGGGCGTCACCCTCCTGCCGGGGGATCGGTTAGGGCGTCCTTTCGCACCGTGCCGGGGCGTCACCCTCCTGCCGGGGATCGGCAAGGGCGTCCTTTCGCACCGTGCCGGGGCGTCACCCACCTGCCGGGGATCGGCAGGCGTCCTTTCGCACCGTGCCGGGCGTCACCCTCCTGCCGGGGATCGGCAAGGCGTCCTTTCGCACCGTGCCGGGCGTCACCCTCCTGCCGGGGGATCGGTTAGGGCGTCCTTTCGCACCGTGCCGGGGCGTCACCCACCTGCCGGGGATCGGTTAGGGCGTCCTTTGCACCGTGCCGGGCGTCACCCTCCTGCCGGGGGATCGGTTAGGGCGTCCTTTCGCACCGTGCCGGGGCGTCACCCACCTGCCGGGGATCGGCAAGGCGTCCTTTCGCACCGTGCCGGGGCGTCACCTCCCGGGGGATCGGTTAGGGCGTCCTTTGCACCGTGCCGGGCGTCACCCTCCTGCCGGGGATCGGTTAGGGCGTCCTTTCGCACCGTGCCGGGGCGTCACCCACCTGCCGGGGATCGGCAAGGCGTCCTTTCGCACCGTGCCGGGCGTCACCCTCCTGCCGGGGATCGGCAAGGGCGTCCTTTGCACCGTGCCGGGGCGTCACCTCCTGCCGGGGATCGGTTAGGGCGTCCTTTGCACCGTGCCGGGGCGTCACCTCCTGCCGGGGATCGGTTAGGGCGTCCTTTCGCACCGTGCCGGGCGTCACCCTCCTGCCGGGGATCGGCAGGGCGTCCTTTCGCACCGTGCCGGGGCGTCACCCACCTGCCGGGGGATCGGCAAGGGGCGTCCTTTTGCACCGTGCCGGGGCGTCACCCTCCTGCCGGGGGATCGGTTAGGGGCGTCCTTTCGCACCGTGCCGGGGCGTCACCCACCTGCCGGGGGATCGGGAAGGGGCGTCCTTTCGCACCGTGCCGGGGCGTCACCCTCCTGCCGGGGATCGGTTAGGGCGTCCTTTCGCACCGTGCCGGGCGTCACCCACCTGCCGGGGATCGGCAGGGCGTCCTTTCGCACCGTGCCGGGCGTCACCTCCTGCCGGGGGATCGGCAGGCGTCCTTTGCACCGTGCCGGGCGTCACCTCCTGCCGGGGATCGGCAAGGGCGTCCTTTTGCACCGTGCAGCTTGGTCCCCCACACCTTTCCGGCGTGCCCACGCCACCATGTCTCCCCCTACCCCCTCTATACCCACCCCTTACGCGAGCGTCGGCTTGTTGGGCGGAGGCCTGTGGCTACCATTCCCGCCCCCCCCTCCCTCCACCCAGGGAAATTTATTGAAGAAAAATTGCTCATTTTATCACGAATGAGTCTGTGAAAAGTATAGTTTATAAACTTATAAGGAGAGAAAGAGAGAGGGGCGAGAACGGGGGAAAAAAAAAAGTAGGACAGCGGAAGCAAGCCCTCGGCTTGGTGACCGACTTATTTATTGCCTCCGAGCAGCGACCACCACGCCAAGCCGTCCCTTGCTCCTTTTCAGTTCATCTGCGACAATCGAAGCGAAAGGGAGACACGTGCGTGAGTAAAGTGGTGTATATACGTAACCGTTTCGTCTATGAAAAAAAGGGCGTGGGGAACGTGCGCTATCGGTGTGATTTAAGTGGCGTATACACGCCTCCGATTTCCCATGCGCGTATTTTATATATGAAAATTGGACGACAGTCAGTCAAACCGACCAAAAGGGTGTGCTACGCGCCGAGCGTCGCCCTCCTGCCGGAATCGGTTAAGGGCGCCCTTCGCTCCGTGCTGGGGAGCCACCACTATCTTTCACGCCACGCCGGGGCGTGGCTCCCTCCTGCGACCATTGACGCCCCCCGGTGAAACACGGGTGTGTGCTTGGGCTGGAAAACTGGCGTGAGCGCTGCTTAGCCCACTACCCCCAATCCCTCGCGAACGGCGGCTGCGGAGGTTTGAAAGGGTGTGGGAGACGTCCGTGTGATTTGTGCATATTTTATATACATGAGCTTGAAAAAATCCGCGTGATTTTTGTACATTTTATATAAATGAACTAAAAAAAAAAAAAAAATGGAAGATACCGGCGATAGTAAGAACAATTGTTTGAGTTTCAAAAAAGAGATAAATGAGGAGATAGATAAACTCATGGACATTATTAACAGCAGTGGCGAAGGAGAGGAGGATATGGACGGTAATTGTTTGAGTTTCGATGAAGAGATAGATAAACTCATAGACATTATTAACAGCAGTGGCGAGGAGGAGGATATGGACGGTAATTGTTTGAGTTTCGATGAAGAGATAGATAAACTCATGGACATTATTAACAGCAGTGGCGAAGGAGAGGACGATATGGACGGTAATTGTTTGAGTTTCGATGAAGAGATAGATAAACTCATGGGCATTATTATCAACAGTGGCGAAGGAGAGGAGGATATGGACGGTAATTGTTTGAGTTTCGATGAAGAGATAGATAAACTCATGGGCATTATTATCAACAGTGGCGAGGAGGAGGATATGGACGGTAATTGTTTGAGTTTCGATGAAGAGATAGATAAACTCATGGACATTATTATCAACAGTGGCGAGGAGGAGGAGGATATGGACGGTAATTGTTTGAGTTTCGATGAAGAGATAGATAAACTCATGGACATTATTATCAACAGTGGCGAAGGAGAGGACGATATGGACGGTAATTGTTTGAGTTTCGATGAAGAGATAGATAAACTCATGGACATTATTATCAACAGTGGCGAGGAGGAGGAGGATATGGACGGTAATTGTTTGAGTTTCGATGAAGAGATAGATAAACTCATGGACATTATTATCAACAGTGGCGAAGGAGAGGAGGATATGGACGGTAATTGTTTGAGTTTCGATGAAGAGATAGATAAACTCATGGGCATTATTATCAACAGTGGCGAAGGAGAGGAGGATATGGACGGTAATTGTTTGAGTTTCGATGAAGAGATAGATAAACTCATGGGCATTATTATCAACAGTGGCGAAGGAGAGGAGGATATGGACGGTAATTGTTTGAGTTTCGATGAAGAGATAGATAAACTCATGGACATTATTATCAACAGTGGCGAGGAGGAGGAGGAGGAGGAGGAGGACAGGGAGGAGGAGGACAGGGAGGAGGAGGAGGAGGAGGACGGAGAGGAGGAGGAGGAGGAGGAGGAGGAGGAGGAGGACGGAGAGGAGGAGGAGGAGGAGGAGGAGGAGGAGGAGGAGGAGGAGGAGGAGGAGGAGGATGAGGAGGATGAGGAGTAGGAGGATGAGGAGGAGGAGGAGGAGGAGGAGGAGGAGGACGGAGAGGAGGAGGAGGAGGAGGAGGAGGACGGAGAGGAGGAGGAGGAGGAGGAGGAGGAGGAGGAGGAGGAGGAGATGGATGATGATGTTTGCTTGAGTTTCGATGAAAAGAGAAAGGAGCTAGATAAATTCGCAGACATTACTATCAGCAGCGGCGGAGAATGGCACGAAGAGGAGGAGGAAGAGGAGGAGGAGGACGACGGAGAGGAGGAGGAAGAGGAGGAGGAGGAGGAGGAGGAGGAGGAGGACGAGGACGGAGAGGAGGAGGAGGAGGAGGAGGAGGAGGTGGGGGAGGAAGAGGGCGAAGATTGTAGCGACAATGCTATTAATGATGATGATGATGATGATGATGATGACAGGGGGTTTGCCGCGCATACCCCTGTCAGAGAAAGGGCGGAGGGGGAAAAGAGGGTGGAGGCTGACGCCCAGCAACGTGGGAGTGGAGACGCCCGTCCAGCTGCAAGCAAAGATGAGGTCAGCCAACAACGCGGGGGTGGAAGTGGGTGTCCCGCTGCCAGCGAGGAGGAGGAGGAGGAAGGGAGCGTTGGTGACAGCAATATTGATAGTGACACACCACCCGCTGATGAAGATAATGTTGAGAGACAGCGCGCAGAAGTCATCAGAAGGGAATACGCCTTTGAGGGCGATTTACTTTATTTAGAGTTTAGTATACCTCCAGATGACGCTAGCGATCCACTGAGCTTTCTTAGAAACAACAGAGTAGAATTTATTCAAATACTACGTGATGAGATAGAAGCCATGGATCATCCTCCCCCCAAGTCAGGGCGTATGCTGAAATGCGAATCCAACTTGTGAGATTGGGCGAGGAAGAGGATATTAGTCCGTTTTATATGTTTTTTCCATCAGAGCTCATTACCCAAGGCGAGGTACCGCGTTTTGTAGAAAACGTAGTTCAGTACATGGCGGAACGCTTGGAAAGACATTTGAATGAAGTAGAAGGCTCAGGTTTCATGATACTGGAAATTGACATGTTTAAAGTAATCTTAGGTAGAACAGGTCATCGAGCGGCGATAGGCATACGCGTCAATAAACCATTGGGCTTCCGGGGAGCTCGCACCATTTTTAACCCTTCGGGCGAGGAAGGCTACTGTCTTGTGCAATGTCTCGCGGCTCACGCTCTTCTGGAAAAAGATCCTAAAATTCAGGACCTTCCTCGCAAAACAAAAACACTGAGACAATGCAAGAAATTAGTGACTGTGCCAGATATAGATTTCCCTCTAGCGTGGGAAGATATTGCGCTAATCGAGCGGATGAATAAGCTCTCCATTTATGTGTACGCAGTAGCCCCCATTGATGATGATGATGATGATGATGATGATGAGGATGAGGAGGAGGAGGAGGAGGAGGGGCGCCAAAGAAAGCGTCGGAAGAGCGGAAATAGTTGGAGTGGGACTAGGCACGAGATTTATGTAACCCGGAAAGGTGCAGCTAGTGGGACATATGTTGCTTTATTATTACTGGATGGGCAACATTTTGCCCTCATAAAAAATTTCGCAAAATTCATGCCAGCATTGATGAGAGGTCATAAACGGCGCTTAAAAGGCCAGACGCTGAATCAGTACTCTAGATATTGCAAAAACTGCTTGACTGGATATTTTAACAAAGCCGACCTTGAGGAACATGAAGTCAGTTGTCAGATTCAGCAGAAACTTGTATTCCCGCCTCAAATTCAGTGCTGCAATTCATTGACAGCGGTAAAACATATCCACCATCACACACTGCCTTTTTGATTTTGAGGCTATTCTTGACGACTCTGAATCCAACAGCCACGTTATCAATCAGCACAGAGCCATGGCGTACGCCTTCTGCATCTTGGATTCAACGGGCTCTGTAGTTTGCAAACAGAATTACTGCGGGAGAGATGCAGCGTCGCACTTTCTCAAGAACCTGGCCTCCTCCTGGAGGAAAATTAAAGAGGAAAGGAAAACATAAGGCATGGTCCTAACCCCCTAGGCGGTAATTGATTTCAAACGTCAGACGGCGTGTCAGATTTGTAAGAAAGAATTTCAGAATACAAAAGACAAACATCGCCATCACGATCATACCAGACCTGGCCCAAACTATCTTGGTGCATTATGTAGAAGATGCAATACATTATGTGTCAGTAACCGCTGTCAACTTCCTACATTTGCCTTTCACATGACTTATGATATGAGCCTGATACTGAAAGAAGCCGACCGACTGAGTTTCCATAGGAAGAAAACTAACGTAATCACTAAAGCGGGCTTACGTTTTTTGAGGGTAGATGTGGACAATATAAAGTTTCTCGACGCGCGAGCCTTTCTTGAAGGCAGTCTGGCCCATCTCGGCGCAGAACATATTGCCTCGGGGGAATCCCTACCTGTCACTCGAGCGCTCATAAATCATTTCCCCGCACCTGCGCGTGAGCTCCTCCTCTCAGGAAAGCAATGTTTTCCTTACGAGTTAGTCACTGATTTTGACAAATTAGCGCGTCAGTCACTTCCAGACATTGAAGATTTTTATAGCAGGCTTAAAAGCCGCAGCGTAAGTGAGGAGGAGTACAGCCACGCGCAAGCAGTGTGGAATGCCCTGGGTTGTCAAACCTTAAAAGACTACATGCGCGCATACCTTCTAGTAGATGTAGGGTTGCTTGCTGACATTCTACAGAAATGGCGAAGCGTGTTGCATGAAACATATGGATTAGATATAACACATTATGTCTCTCTCCCCGGATACGCTTTCGACAGCTTCTTAAAATCAACAGAAGCCAAAATAGAACAGCCGAGCGATCCGGGCTTGTATCATCTTGTAAGAGACAATGTAAGAGGAGGTTTTACTACAGTAGTCCAACCACAGGCAGTTGCAAATAACCATCACATTAATCCTGATTTCAACCCCGAACGAGACACCCAACACACATTGTCTATTTAGATAAGAATAGTCTGTATCCTACAGTAATGTGTAGGCCGCTTCCTGAGAGAAATTTAAAAAAATTATCGGCAGAAGAAAGAAAGGAGTGGTTAAGAACTCATGACATAGCAAATGTGGAGACGAATGGAACAGAAGCAACAGAAGCCCCGAAGTCTTCCTCAAACTATATTTAGCATTAGTTAGACCTCATCTTGACTATGCGGTTCAGTTCTGGTCACCCTACTATAGAATGGATATCAAAATGTTAGAATCGGTGCAGAGGAGGATGACTAAGATGATTCAGGGGTTGAGAAACTTGCCATACGAGGAAAGACTCAAACAGTTAAACTTGCATTCTCTAGAAAGGCGAAGGGTGCGTGGAGACATGATCGAGGTTTATAAATGGATGAAGGGCTTTAATAAGGGAGACATTCATAAGGTTTTGTTGGTAAGAGAACCGGGTAGGACACGAAGTAATGGGTTTACACTGGATAAATTCAGATTCAACAGGGACATAGGCAAAAATTGGTTTACTAACAGGGTGGTGGATGAGTGGAATAGGCTTAGCAGTCATGTGGTGAGTGCCAATACAATTGTCACATTCAAAAATAGACTAGATAAATTCATGGACAGCGATATTAGGTGGGATTAGATACACGGGAGCTTAGGGTCAAAGGAGCTGCCTCGTACAGGCCTACCGGCCTCTTGCAGACTCCTGCGTTCTTATGTTCTTATGTTCTTATGGAAGCGTGGGGTACTGGTTTCGCTGCGACTTACACCCAATTGAGCCCGATGTGGCTAGGTCAACGGATGAGTTTTCCTTACATCCACCACATGGATATAGATAGCGAGCAACACCTGTCTGAGCACAGCAAAGCATTTATGGCGAAAACAGGATGTCAACTCCCTAGGGTGACGCGAAAGCTTGTTGGATCGCATTGCGCTCAGAATGGTGTCCTCACCACGCTACCCATGTTGCAGTTTTACTTGGGAATGGGAGGTAAAATTGCAGAAATCCGCGATATCTATCAGTTTACCCAATCCACATTTCTTAAAGAGTTTATGGAGGGTAACATCAAAGCACGACGCGAGGCCAGCAGTAAAATCCTACAGAAAGCCTATAAAGTCATTTCAAATAGTATATTTGGTCGAACCCTTATGGATCCAGTCAAATATAGCATAAATACAGACATTGTAACCTCCAAGTCAGCACTACGGCGCAGGTTACGAGACCCATTATTCAAGAGACTCATACCTCTTAGTAACGACAGAGTCCTTGTTGTTCGAGGAAGGAAGAACATTCGCATCAACCAACCAAATTACATTGGTTATTAGATTTTGGAGCTTTCTAAGGTTGAAATGTACGACTTCTATTACCACACAATTCAAAAAGCCTGTGGCGCAGAGAATGTCTCATATATTTACGGCGACACAGATTCGGCCGCCGTGCGCATCTCTAACTTCCAAGACATTAGTGAATTTTATTCGCTTCCGCTCATAAAATCCATAATGGATTTTAATAACTTCCCCACCACCCACCCCGCCTATGACACTTCCAAGAAAGGTCAAGCAGGGTATGTCAAGTCAGAAGTGGGCGCGGCCCATATAAAGGAAGTGCTTTGCCTGAAACCTAAGATGTACTCTATCAAATTGCATGATCCCTCAAGCGGCGAGGATGCAGAAAAAAAAGCTAAAGGCGTACCTCACTATAGTTTGAGAAACTATAATCATGAAAAATACAGACAGGTACTGCAAGGGCGATGTAATGTGTATATTATAATGTACATGTGTATGTATGACTGTACGTGTGGCGACACCCGGTCGGTGTCGCACAACAGGATGTTTAACAACACGTCGTGCTTTTGGCCGTGGGAAGCTGTGATGAACTGACACTAGGATCAGCAAATGATGACTTTCATCAGCCGTCATCAACCGGAACCCACACCCTTCCGGACGAACTACAAGCAAATAAAACGGGCGAACAACGCGGAGAAGGGAGAGAAGACGGGTGACGGGCAGGCGAGCGGTGCTCTGCCGCCCCGCGCCCTGCAGTGGTGTGGCTGTCTCTGATTTCGTGCGTCTCGCTCACGTAAACTGTAAACCTTATGTAGTACAACTGTTAATATAGTTAAAATACATTTGGTATTTGTATTAACCTGAGAGAGAGAACTAAAGTGAACTAAAGTGAACTTATAACGGCTACCGCTCGGCCACACATCACTTAACTAAAAAGGCTATTGTGTTATCTCACCTTACTACAGTCAACTTGTGAAAGCAGGCAACGGTACACCGGACCTGACGTGAGATAACAGTTCGCCCCTTAAACATTAAATATACAACTTAAAAAGTAAACACTTAAAAATCGTTAACAAAAGTGGTGAACAGCGGTTTACGGACCTCTCCGAAGTGTTCTATAGGTCTTATCTCTAATATAACATAACATAAAATGCATGGTGGCTGGTGGCCGCCTCATCGTTAACCACGTTAAAAGAAAGTAACGCTCAAAAGTTATTAACATAAATGATGTGCAGTGTGGTTACGAACTACTCCGAATTTATATATCTCTCAAACGTAGCTTCAGTGACAGTGTGTGGGGGCAGTGAACGGTATCGGACACAGCAAGCATACGCTGACATCAGCGCGCGGCTTTTCCTGCCCCAGTGAGTCGAGTCAGCACACAGCCGCACCCGAGAGCACACCCCGCCCCGCCCCGCACCTCCGCACAGCCCGCGCGCCCCGCCTCTCACCTCCACACAATCAAGTTTCCTTGGAGGTGTCCGGACATTTGTTTCTTCCTACGACACAACTCGTCGTAGGTGCGCACTCATCTTCGCCAGGCAACTCGGACCTTTGAGGGTGACTGGTGGGCGTATATTGTCTGCCCGCCGCCCCTCCCACCACCGCTACCAGACGGGGGACGGCAGACGCCTGCCACCCCTGCAGCCCTGCCCTTGCCACCGGCGAGGCGAAGGACGCGAGCGTGCAGAGTAGTGGGGTATCGAGTTGCTGTCTTCGAGGTTTTTAACACATTATAGCCGACACTCATTGATACGGTTTCAGTAATTACACCACTTGCAACATTATTTCAGGTGCATTACTATTATTAAGTTCACGCGTTTAGGCGTGTGGGGCCGTATCTAATCTATTAGATTTTTCAGCTGTTGATTTTTTTCTGGCGTGTGGATGTTTAATTTTTTTCTTGAGTAACATTGTTACGCATTTCATGTACAATCATTCATTTTCTTTTCTCCTTTCTTTTGTGTGTTTTATTGCACAGTGGAGACGTTTTGTCTTGCTAAGCCTCACTCATTATTCTTTTTCCTCTTTTATTATGCATTTTAAAAGCATCTTACTTAGCGGTGAATGATTATTACTTTAATTATTTTTGCAGCAATATTTTTTTTCTTTTACCATTTTACTCCACATTTTACTAGTAACTCTTTTAATGGCAGAGAAACCTGACCCGAGGACTAGGAGGGGTGGGTAGAGAGAAAGAACAGTGCCGTCAAGGATAACGGTAACTGTTCTCAAGTAAGGAGTGGTAGCAGTCTTCAAAGGGTGCCTCCTCCTCCTCCTACGCTGCATGTGCAACCAAGAGGTATTTCCTTACCTTACTAATCCCACAATGGCTTCTGCCCCTAATCACCCACTAACAGCAACAGCAGTTAGGCCTTTCGCAGGGTAGCAAGGGAGGCAGATTATTCGGCCAGGGACTTCTTGTTTCAAAGTGAGATTGTCATGGACATTTCATTCGTGTCAAATCCGGGAGATTAAATATCTCTCAGCCGCTCGAAGGTCAATCCCGGGAACGGGCGCAGGGCCCTCATAAACAGGAGCGCGTTCACAGGACGGAAGGATTATGATGCGTTTCGGTCACTTTTTCTTGAAACATTTGGGGAAGATGGGCAACACAGCCTCGTAAAGGGTATATATTTTGCTGTGGACACTGTGCAAACGAGTGGCCTTTTTAATAGGCCAGTGGACGCCTATAGGCTATCTACTGATTTGATCTCGTGTTTTAAACAGGGAAACTAGACAGATGGAGAAACCATTTCTGTAGCTAATGTTAGATTATTACTAGAGTTCCTTGTGTACATGATTGTCCTTAAAGTTCCTCTTCAAAGGAGTGAAGTATCCCTTGACTACAGCCCCACTGGCAACCTACACGGTTTTATCAGCCAACTTTTATGGCATTTAAAGTAATTTTGGGTCCTTTTTGAAGCTTCGTTTGCCGTCGACACGTTCGTCGGGGAGGGGGGCCTTCGCGACCCTCTGACCTAAACCTTTTTGGGTGTCACCAGCGGTAATCAAAAATTCCTTGGTGTGTTCTTTTACCCGTGGTTTAGGCAGAAATAGTCAGATAAATAGGTGGTTGGAAATTTGAGCTTTACGATCTTTTTTTTTTGCACAGAATGGTGCATAGTGATCGTCTCCAAAGACTAGCGCCGGCTTGAGGTTCAGCCTGACGCTGCTTTGTGTATCTTTCCACCACACGACTATAACCTGCATCCTCGCATCTACTAATTAATGTTTGGTTCCTAAGCTTTTGCCTGCATCTTTTTCATGCGAGAAGGGGAGTGCTTGAGTAATACTTTTCACTCTAACCCACTATTTTCTTTTATTGCTGAGTTGATGCAAGGCAGTCAGCAGTGGCGTCACCAGGGGGGGGCTATGGGGGCTAAGCCCCCCCAAACCAAGGACTCAGCCCCCCAAAAAATACTTCTACCCTCAAAAATTAATATTTCTCTAGTTTTAGCCCACTTGGGCCACTTTACATGTCAAAGCATAACCTTATTTTCGGGTTTAAAAAAAATTGGTTTCACTTAGATATTGAAATATGTTTCCTGACAGATCTCCATATTTGTATGCTCTATTATACAGATATTCTATTTTATTCATTATTCTATAGAATCATCGGTACCTCTGCTGAACCATCCCTGCATCAGAGCATTAAATAAACAAAATAGTTACCTCTCATTTTTTATTAGTAAGACTCGTTTTCTTTTATGGCATGCAGTCGTCAGTCGAGTCCATGCTTCGCTTCAGTGTTGACGTGTTTATCACAGGAAGGGGATAGTCTCCCGGATAGATGGACAGTCATCTCGAACTTTAAGGTAAAAGACGTATTTAACTTTTTGTTTCTAACGTTAGGTAATAGGCCTACAAGAGAAAAACTGCCGCTGTCTGTAATATGGCTAAAAAACAAGCAGGCTTGCAATGACATGCCACTGTCAGCTCGATCCTAGGTTAAGCGAAAAAGTTTTCAGTATTCTGTAGGCAGGGGCGGATCCAGGGGGCCCAGTGCCACGGGGCCATGGCCCCCCCCAAACGCTCTGAGAGTATGTTTTGGCCCCCCCCAAAGAAATTCGGAACCCAGTCACCAGTGCTACCAGCGCTTGAAAAAATTTTCAAGATCTTGAAATATTTACCCTATTCTTGAAAGCTTGAAAAAAGTTAAAATTAAAATCTTGAAAAATCTACAGTGACTACATAAAGTCGCATAAAATGAGAGAGAGAGAGAGAGAGAGGATCAGGTGATGTCCAGCTGACGCGTACAATACACGTCCCACGGTCCCACACAGGCCACGCCGCCACAGTGGCAGACAGTATTGACAGACTAGTCCTTCCGCTAGTGCCTTTGTTTTGCTTCGCTGGTCACTGGTGAGTGTATCTAGTGAATTGAAACTTAAAGAGTTTGTTAAATCGTTATTGATATATTTCCACCCTATGTCATGGTGTATTATTCACTTAAAGAACCTTATTATTTGTCCCACGAGAACACAATGAAAGTTTCATTGTGTTCTCGTGGGACAAATGTCATTCGAGGGAGGAGGGTGTGTCAGTAAGGTGCGTGTAGCCTATGTCTGTATGTCTGTACTGTGTGTGTGTGTGTGTGTGTGTGTGTGTGTGTGTGTGTGTGTCAGTAAGGTGCGTGTAGCCTATGTCTGTATGTCTGTACTGTGTGTGTGTGTGTGTGTGTGTGTGTGTGTCAGTAAGGTGCGTGTAGCCTATGTCTGTATGTCTGTACTATGTGTGTGTGTGTGTGTGTGTGTGTGTGTGTGTGTGTGTGTGTGTGTGTCAGTAAGGTGCGTGTAGCCTATGTCTGTATGTCTGTACTATGTGTGTGTGTGTGTGTGTGTGTGTGTGTGTGTGTGTGTGTGTGTGTGTAGCCTATGCCTGTATGTCTGTACTGTGTGTGTGTGTGTGTGTGTGTGTGTGTGTGTGTGTGTCAGTAATTGGTGTGTGTAGCCTATGCCTGTATGTCTGTACTGTGAAACAGACTTTAATGTAGCTTAGGATAACACTAGCTTAAGAATTTGGTTAACAGGGTAAGAAATGCTTTACTATTCATTCTCTGTATTGAAGCTTGTTAAAACATACATTAGGGCAACAATGGGTCAGAAACGGCTGACCAGTCTGGGTACAATTTCAATTGAAAAAGGTGTGGTAGATTCACTTGATCTTGATGTAGTAGTGGACAAATTTGCTTCCCTTCCAATACAATCTCAATCAAATTTGGGAAAATCCACCATACGGCGCATGTCACTAACCCATACTTAACATGGAGCATAGGCGGTCAAGCTTAAGTTACTTTTCATATTAATGATCTTATTCTGTTTAACTACCAGTATCCCATGTACCTATTTACGTTCAATAAGGAAAGTACCTGAGTATATATTATAATTTTACATTTATTCTTTTTTTATCATCTTTTTTTTTTATTATCAAGTAATAAAGATTAATTCTACTTTCATCTCTTTTTTGGGCCTCAAAATAACCCTAGAATGGGTCCAGCTGGTTGGGCTCGCTGCGCTCGCCCGACGCCCATCATTACCTAGGGGCTAAAGCCCCCCCAAATTTTTTTCCCTGGTGACGCCACTGGCAGTCAGTCTTCTTAATTTAATTGGAGCCGTAATAACCGATTACATCATATTATTACATATTTGTAAATTCATGAAACCAATTAATGAAAAGAATTATATTCATTGATTACAAAACTACATATACAGTAATATTTATGGAAGAAAATATTCATTGCCAAATTAATCCAAATGGTTGTATTTCCTGTTACAACAAAGAAAAAAATAAAGGACTCTTCTAAATATTCAACGAAACTGTAATTACATAGTTATAATGCATTGTATAAATCCAATTAATTAAAGAAAACAATTTCCTGTCAACCAATTACACACCATATATACAGTAATACTCATGGAAAAAATCATTGCCAAATTGATGCAAATGTTTGTACTTGCTGCTTCACTATTAAGGATAAATACTAGGAAAAGTCTAGGGCAAGCACTACAAGGTGTGTAAAGGGCATGCAAGGATAGTGCGGTGAGGTCTATATTCCTAAACAGATCGGCGCCCAACCCCACATATTTGACAAGGCTTTGGTAGGAGTTTTTTTGCATTACCTGGGGTAGTTTAATAACTCTGGTGGTAGTTCGACCCTTCTTTTGTACCATGAACTTTAAAAAAAAAAAAATCACTCATGAGATCTCGATTGATCTCCCTTTCGGCCTTTGAAAATAGTTGATGTGAGCGGCGGAAGCGTCTGATGATACCGACCCTAGTTTTCGTAGACGTGCCATTAATGCTGGTGATATGCCTTCTCACGGAACAAGGGACGCACCATAGGCTGCTTACTGAACAGGAGAATAATTATGATTGCGCCCTTCCAAGAAAAAGAGACTACAAAGCATCACGTTGTTGTGAGTTCCTGAGGTGAATACGAGTAGGTCTTCTGCTCCTGATGAAGTCGTGCCAAATTTGGAAGGAGAGGAGCAGCAGCAGCAGGAGGAGGAGGAGGAGGAGGAGGAGGAGGAAGACAGGACATGAGAGCATCGCTTTGCCCTCGTAGGTGAAAGAGCAAGCCTCTTATTCACCTGTGTTCTACTACTGACGGTTTCTTCGTGGTAGCGATAATAATGATGATGATGATGATGATGATAATAATAATAATAATAATAATAATAATAATAATAATGATAATAATAATGATAATAATAATAATAATGAAACGAAGAGGAATAAAAGAAGAAAAAGTAAAGAAGAAGAAGAAAAAGAAAAAAGAAGAGGAAAAGAAGAGAAAAAGAAGATGAAGAGAAAAGAAGAAAAAGAAAAAGAAAGCGACGAAGATGAAAAAAGAGGAAGAAAAAAGAAAAACGTAGAAAAGCTAGAGAACAACAACAACGTCTGGCTTTCATCCTATTTCCCTGCGTAACCTTATTAGTTCACCTTCGATACCTTTCTCGGAGGGTTGTTTACTGTGAGAAACTTTTAAAAAGAATTATCAAAGACTTCGGGGGAGGTCAGTTTGTCGCTGCCTAAAAGTTTATTTCATTTGTCTTTTTTTTTCAGAGAAACTGTATTAACACAGTGAAAATATTCCACCACTGAGTGCCGGGGATCGAACCCGTGCCTCCTGAGTAGAAGTCAGGGCAGCAAACCAACTACACCGCAGATGAGCTAAAAGGTCACCGCGCCAGAAGCCACTTTTGGGGCCAATACCTGACGCCCCAGCCACGCACTATGGACATGGTGAAGGTGACCCCGCTCACACTCGTGACTGTCGAAAACGCTTTTAATCAACCCCTTATGGCACATACGGTGTATATATACATGAGAGAAACTGTATTAACACAGTGAAAATATCCTATAATGAACACCACTGAGTGCCGCGGGTCGAACTTCTGCTTCTACTCAGGAGGCACGGGTTCGATCTCCGGCACTCAGTGGTGTTCATCATGGGTTCCTTTGTCTTGTTTTCAATCTTATG
>NC_066554.1:12265409-12352909 GCF_024679095.1 Eriocheir sinensis
TACCTACACTCAAAATGCTACACTTCCCGACATTGAATTCCATCTGCCACTTCCTCGCCCAATCATATAGTCTGTCAAGCTCATCCTGGAGAACGGTAGCGTCGCTGTCTGATTGGATTACTCTACCGATCTTGGTATCATCTGCGAACTTACTGACATCGCTACTGATTCCTGTGTCCAAGTCATTGATGTAAATAATAAAAAGCAGAGGACCCAGCACCGACCCCTGTGGGACTCCACTCGTAACACTGCCCCATTCAGATTTCCTACCATTGATTTGCACTCTCTGCTTCCTACCACTAAGCCACGCCCTGATCCAGCTCAAAACTTTCCCATCTACGCCGTGAGCCTGTAATTTTAGTAATAGCCGGTGATGAGGGACTTTGTCGAACGCTTTACTGAAATCTAGATATAATATGTCATAGTTTTCATCTCTGTCAACCGCCTCGATTACTTTAGTGTAGAAGGACAACAGGTTAGTAAGGCAAGACCTACCCTTTGTGAACCCATGTTGTGAGTCATGAATTAAATTATGCTTTTCTAGATGGTCCCGAATGCTCCTGGCTATAATCGACTCTAACATCTTTCCCACAACTGATGTTAAGCTAATTGGGCGATAGTTTGAGGTGGCTGACTTGTCTCCTTTTTGAAAATCGGCGTCACATTAGCTACTTTCCATTGATTGGGCACATACCCAGAATTTACCGACATTTTAAAGATATCGGCAAGAGGGCCACTAAGGACTTCCTTGCACTCTTTCAGAACCCTTGGGAATACTTCGTCTGGGCCCGGCGATTTGTTTTTCTTCAACCTACCAATCTCATCCTGGACTACTTGCCTAGTGATGATCACATCCCTCAACTTGTCGTTCTCGTCACCCTCATATATCTGAACTCTCTCCGGAATGGTTGTTAGATTTTCCTGCGTGAAAACTGAGAGGAAATAGTCATTCATCATTTGGCTCATATCTTCTCCATTCTCAACGAGCTCGCCCGTGTTTGTTTTCAACGGTCCAATTCTGTCCCTTGTTTTCGTCCTGTACAATTTGAAGAAGCCCTTGGGATCGCTCTTGGCCTCGTTGGCTACCCTAATCTCATAATTTCTTTTTGCAAGGCGGGTGTTCTTCTTCACCGACCTGGCTAGCTCAACATACCTACCCCTGAGGTGGATCTCTCCGTTCTTTATTTTCCTATAAATTCCTCTCTTCAAGCCTATTTCATGCTTGAGTCTGCGGGTCATCCATTTGGGGTCGTTATTTTCCTTCCTACGTGCTTGGCAGAGCTGGGCACTTCCGTACCTCTGTCCGCACCTCCGCTCCTCCGGACCTGCGGACCTTTAAACGAGGTGCGGAGGTCCGAAGTGCGGAAAGTTTTTCAAAAGTGCGGAAGTAACAGGTGCGGAACGGCAGTATTTTAAGTCCGTACCTCCGCACCTGAGGTTTTCAAGGATAAAAAAAATGAAAACGACAAACAGTCCGCGCTCTGCAGTAATACTTCCGGTCGTTTACGCGGTCTGTGCTGCAGGGCATGTTTTCCCGCCACTTGAGTGACGTCACTCATTCAGATTTACGGCCCGATGTTGCATGTGTACTGAGGTATGATAATTATGATGAGTGTAAAAGTAGTTACTTTACTTCAGGTGGTGGAGATTCTATGCGTTAAAATGACAATAATGATAACAAAAATAATGGTAATAATAATAATAATAATGATAATAATAATGCTGCTGCAGTATTGCCTTGTATTTCTTTTTTTTAAGGTACGGACTAGATTTTTCAGGCGCGCTTTAATAGTTTTGGGTACGGTACCGGAGGTGCGGAGGTGCGGTACCGGAACGAGTGAAAAAATTTTAGGCGCGGAAGTACAGGTACGGACTATATGTGTTTCGAGGTGCGGAGGAGCGGTACCGGACTACCCGATATCCAGTAACGCGCCCAGCTCTGGTGCTTGGTAAGGGATATGCTGTCTCTGACCCTCTGCAATTTCTCTAACTAAATTATTGTAGGTCATTTCTACATGGTTCCCCTGTCTTTCCGGTTCCAGCCCTGAGATCTGGCCCTCATCCAGCCCTAAGGTTTCCCAATTTACCTCCTCAAGGTGTTTTCTGAGCCCCTCATAATCAGCTCTTCTAAAGTCGGGCACCAACACCGGGTTGAGCTCATGGGTCACCGCCCAGTCTAATCTAAACCTAATTTCCTTGTGATCACTGCCACCTAATTCTCCCCCAACATCTAGCTCGCTGATCATATACTCGGTGTTAGTTAAGACCAAGTCCAGAATGTTGTTAACCCTGGGGGGCTCTGTTACTGTCTGCTTGAGAAAATTATCTTGTATTACTTTCAGAAAATCCTCAGACTCTAAATCACCCACCACGCCTTCCCAATCTATATTCCTATAGTTAAAATCCCCCATTATGCAGACATTTTTGCTCCTGCTCGCCCTGCCTACCTCTTGTAGTAACATATCAGTGTCCTGCCTGCTGAGGTTGGGTGGCCTGTAAAGAACCCCTAGAATTAGTTTGTCCTTCCCTTTGTGGACGTCCACCCAAACTGATTCTGAGTCGCCATTTGTTTGAATAGAGTTGTTAGCGGAACATTTAAGTGTGTCTTTAACATAAAGTGCCACCCCCCCTCCCCTTCTTCCCTTTCTATCTTTGTGAAACATCTGGTAACCATCTATTTCATACTCAGACATGAAGTTTTTGTTGGCAGTATCTACCCATGTTTCCGTGATAGCTATAATGTCGAATTTCTCGACACATGCTTTCCCCCTCAGTAGATCTATCTTGTTCCTGAGACTCCTACTGTTGGTGTAATAAGCCGTTAGCCCATCCTTTCTTATATCCTTTCGATTTCTCCTGCGCCCCCTAGTCCCAGTCTGCGATGCACTGACAGGCCCTCCCCCCTCGCCTACTCTAAAAAATCCTGTAGGGTGCTAAGTGATCGCTCGAGGGAGTCTGCGAGAACCTCCACCCCCTGGAGTGACAGGTGCACGCCATCCTTGGCATACAAGGTGCCTTTATTGTAGAAGAGGTCCCAATTGTCAAGGAAAAGCCAACCATTTCGCTTACAGTGGGCCGCCAGCCTGCTGTTTACTGCTAAGGCTCTTGAAAGCCATCCCTCTCCCAACCCCCTCCTCGGCAAAACCCCACAAACAGCCGGCACCCCCCCGAAGTCCCTCACTTTAGCAAACGATTCCCTGAAGCGCCGAAATATCTCTTCGCTACCCACCTTACCGATGTCATTACCACCGTAACTGCAGAAGACGATTGGCTGTGTCCCCTCCCCTGCTAAAATTTTCTCCATTCTGTCAGATACGTGCTGGATGCCTGCCCCGGGAAAGCACACTCGAAGCCTATTTTCCTTATCCCTTGAACAAAAGTACCTGTCAATGAACCTGACTTGAGAGTCCCCAACCACCAGTACTTTCCTCTTATTAACTTTGTCAGTAGACGGAAGGGAAGCCGCTACAGGAGGAGAGGGAGGGGCGGCAGCAGGGGAGTGGGAGGAGGAGGAGGAGGAGGAGGAAGAGAAGGAGGAGGAGGAGGAGGAGGAGGAGGAGGAGGAGGAGGAGGAGGAGAAGGAGGAGGAGGAGGAGGAGGACGATGAGTGGAAGGAGAGAGGAAGGGATGACGTCGAAGGGGAGGGGGAGGAGGTGGCTGAGGTGGTGGCGGAGGTGGGGGGGGCAGGGGAGGAGGGAGAGGGAGGGATGCGGGGGAGGAGGAGGAGGAGGCGGGGGAGGTAGTGGTAGCAGAGGAGGGGGGAGGTGATGTGGGGGAGGACAAGGAGAGAGAAAGCGAGGAAGAGCAGGAAGAGACGGAAGGGAGGGAAGAGGTGGAGGAAAGGGGAGAGGGGGGTGATGAATGAGAGTCAGCGGCGGCAGAAGGGAAGGGAAGTATGGTGGGTGTGGAGTGGGGAGATGGCGGGTGAGGAGAGGGGAGAGGGGAGGAGAGGAGAGAAGCGGTTGGAGGAGTGGAAGGGAAGAGGGAGATGCAGGAGGAGGGGGAAGTGAAGGGAGAAGGCACTAGCGAGGAGGGGGAGGCAGGCAGGAGAAGGGAGGCTGCTGTATGGGGAGAAACAGGGGTGGAAGGAAGGGGGGGTGAGGTACCCCCGCGAGTAGATGAGCAGGAACACCTGCTACACGCTGTGACTCGCTCCGCCAAATATTTCATGTCTTCTCTGAGAAGTGGCAGTGTGAGCCACGCTGCCATCCTCCCTCTGGAGGGGGAGGGAGTGTCGTCCCGCGAAGCGCCCTGATGCTCCTTGACAAGGCTCCACCAGTGTTTACTCCCAACCTGGCCACCTCTCAGTTTTGATTTTAGGGTCGTTCTCCACTGCTCAGCAGCCCACTCCTGGGTGTTCCTCATGCGCTGAGCCGCCTCTCTGTGTCTCTGCCTGTTTCGGGCCGTGGGATGCCTCATGAAGGCACGCCAGGCACGATATTTTTCATCAGAGGCGGCTCGGCACTCCGGGCCAAACCATGGTTGGTCTGACGCCTTGGTTTCGTGTTTCGAGTGGGGTACCCAGCTGCTCTGGAGAGCGGGAAGCAGCTGTGTGAGTCTCTCCACCTGCTTGTCCGTGTCGCCACGCAGCACGTGTTCCCAGTCCGTGCTTCTCAGGGCTGCACGCATGGCCTCCCAGTTCGCCGCTTCCCACCTCCACAGCACACGAGTGTGGCTTTCCTCGGCTGACCTCCTAAAGTAGAGTTTTGTGAGCACTGCCACGTGGTCGGAGGTACCCACAAAGTCGAGAGGCGAACACTGAACACTGTGAAGAGGGAGGTTTGTCACTACTGGGTCAATTGACGAACCGGAGCTGTGGGTGGGGAATGTGACGTAGTTTTTAAGGTCGTGCACAACCAGCAGCGCGTTAAAGGCGTCCCTGACTATATGCTGGTTCAGGTCACCGATAATTATAACATTGTCACACTGATTTGCCACCATCATGATATCAATATCATCAGTTAGGTAATTTAAAAGCACTGCGCCCTGCGTGGGGGGACGATAACACCCAATGCACAACAGGCCCTTTCCATGAGTGTCTGTCACCTTGAGTATTAATGACTCAAGCTCCCTGGGCGCAGGCACCGGAGGCTCGACCACCTGGACGCTGAGTGACTCCTTATAACAGAAAGCCACGCCCCCGCCCTGGGTGGTGCGGTCCTTCCTTAACCAGGCCGAGTACCCCTTTACTCGGGCATAGTTCCCTGGCACTATGTCGTCTAAAAACGTCTCGCACACAAAAACTATATCGGCACTATGTTTTCGAATTGCCATATGAGTGAGCTCTCCAACATTGGTGTGGAAGCCCCTCAAGTTCACCGACACAATGCGCACCTCACTGTTCGTCATTTTACAGCATCGCTGCCTGGGGCTACGGCGGAGCTCTATATCGCACGGCGTGACCTTGTGAGGTGACAGGCCAGAGGGGCTGGGGGTGTGGGGTCCCGTAGGGGGCAGCCAATGGGGACCCACCTAACCCCAGGTGGTTGGCGGGGGGGTTCAGCTGCCAGACAACGCCCCTCAGGGCAAGTAGGGTCTCCTGGCTGCTCTGCCTCACCGCGTGTACCAGCTCCTGCTGCCTCTGGTCCGCAATTTTAGCCCGGCAGTTCTGGGAGGAGTGGAAGCGTCCCTGACAATAGGAACAGAGCTGGACCTGACACTGATCCTGTGAGTGTCCCCAGCGGTTACACTAAAGGCACTTGTCCCGCTTCTGTCTGAGCTGCTTTTTGGCCGGTGGCTGAATCGACGCCGCCTGGTGTGTGTCAGCTGCTGGTGATGTTCGTGTCCACCTTTTTGGTCGCCGGGATCTTCTATCTGTGTCTTGGCTGGCTTGGTGTTGGTGATGCTGTACTTCAGTGTCCCTCTCCTCAGCGGAGCCGTTACGGGTGTGTCCTCCACGTGGTAGTGTCCGTTCCCGTACCTCAGTTGACTCGGGGGCGGACTGAGATAGAGGCGAAGGAGAGGCGGGGACGGGGGCAGGGATTAAGGGTGGCGGTGACGGGTGGGTGGAGCGCTCACCAGGTGTGATCTGACTCACCTCACCTGCCTCCGGGGCAGCGTTGGGCTCAGCTTCACCTCCAAGTCTGTGAGGTTTAGCTGTACACGAAACTGACCTCGGCTGAATATCTTAGCTGTTATGTATAGCCACGAGTGTGTCAGCTATAGACAGGGCCTCAACTAAAACGCTCCTCTAGTCAGCGAGGTCATCAGTTACTGATCTGTAGTGTGTCAGCTGGGATTTCGTCGTGGCCAGGTCACGCCGAAGGTTTCTTACAAGGTGTCTTAGTTCCTCCTTCTGTAGCGCGGTAAGGTCGTCCTCGTTGTCCTCAAGCTGGTCAGAAGGGGGAGGGGGAGAGGGGGCTAAGACTTCCTGAACTTGATTCTCTCTCTCTCTCTCTCTCTCTCTCTCTCTCTCTCTCTCTCTCTCTCTCTCTCTCTCTCTCTCTCTCTCTCTCTCTCTCTCTCTCTCTCTCTCTCTCTCTCTCTCTCTCTCTCTCTCTCTCTCTCTCTCTCTTTTTCAACACCTACAATGCTATATATAAACCTCTGTGTGTGTGTGTGTGTGTCTGACTTTCATTCCAGGCCCACGTTTCACTTGTATATGTGAGGGTTGGTACTATTATTGTATTTCTCAAATCCCTCTTTACCTCCATGCTTACACTTCTGCCAGTCATGATTCGTCCCAAAGACCCTACCATCCTTCTTCCTTGCAATGCCCTTTCTTTTATCTCTCCCTCCGTACCACCATGCTCACACATAACTAATCCAAGGTACTTAAACTCATTGACCTCCTCCATTTCTTCACCATTCAAAATTATTTTGCATTCTTTTTCACATTTAATTCCCACTCTATATGGGCATACAAAATCTACAACCTCACTTCTACTTCGCTCACAAACCATCACTGTACTTTTGTTGACATTTACTTTCAGCTTTCTCCTGTCACAGACACTATCAAAAACACTGACCAAATTTTGTAGGTCACTTTCATTTTCTGCAATGAGCACCGTGTCATCAGCAGACAGTATCGAGTTCAGTACCCACTTCCTTCCCTCATCGAACAGTCTTACTCCAACTTCTCCAACTTTGCCCTTAATTTCTCTAATAACGCCATCCAAATAAATATTGAATAACCATGGTGACATGACGCACCCTTGTCTTAAGCCCACTTTTATCTCAAAAATGTTCACTTGTTTCTCCAGTAATTTTGACACATGCAGATGCATCCTCATAGGAAGACTTTATTGCACTAAGCAGTTTTCCTCCCACACCACAAATCTTTAAAATATCCCACAATGCAATCCAATCGACTCTGTCATAAGCTTTTTCCAAATCCATGAAGGCAGCGTATAGTTTCTTTCCTTTTGCTATTATTTTTTTCTACTACCATCCTGAAGGCAAATATCTGATCCACACATCCCCTTCCCTTCCTGAAGCCTCCTTGTTCTTCACAGATTTTCTCTTCTGTAAGTTTTTGCACCCTCTCTATTATGACTTTTCCATATAGTACCTTTCCGGGTATACTCAGGAGACTTATACCTCTATAGCTCCCACATTCCCCCTCCTGCCCTTCCCCTTGTAAACTGGGACAATGATGGCTTTCGTCCAGTCTGCTGGCGCCCCCCCCCCCTTCCCATGCTACTTCACATATCTTGACCATCCATCTAACAACTACATCTCCTCCACACTTCAACATTTCTGCTGTGATTCCATCAATTCCTGCTGCATTTCCATTTTTTTAATCTTTTTATTGACTGATTTACTTCTTCCTATGTTATACTTCTTTCTTTATACACTCCTCCTCTACCTCTGCTCAAAACTGCTGCTGGACGTCCATTCTCAAAATTCATTAAGTTTTTGAAATATTCTCTCCATCTCTCTTTCACAGCTTCCCTGTCTTTCAACATCTTTCCATTCTCATCCTTAACTTCATTTATTTTACTTGAGGAGATATTTTCTGCATTTCTTTCGTTTTTTACTTCTTTCCAATATGATTTCCTGTTCCCTCTATATTTTTCACTTAGTCTTTTTCCAAAGTCTTCATCAACTTTCTTCTTACTTTCTTTTATTGCTTGTTTCAATTTCATTTTGCATTCTCTATATTTCTTTTTCCTTTCCCTTTTTACTTGTTCAGCCACATTTCTTTCTTGAGTTTTCTTAAAAAGTTCCCTTTTCTCTTTTACTATCCTCCTTATCTCTTCTGTCCACCATGAATTTCCTTTTCTTTTTCCATCTCTCACCACTTTCATCCCTAACACTTTTTTTGTTGTAGTTACCATTATTTCTTTAAATGTTCCAAAAACTTTTTCAGTATTTGTATCATCTTTTACACTTTCCCATTTTTCACTTAAGGCCTCTGCCATTTCACGGTTATACTCATCTTTTATTTCTTTTTCCTGTAACTTTTCTATCATCAGTATTTCCATTTTTACTTCACCTTTCTTTTCAAACACCCACTTTTCTTTCAGCTTTAACTTTGCCAGCACTGCAAGATGGTCAGATCCATCTTACTACCTTCGCATCACAATTTTTTTTTTCTAAGCCTTCCATCTACTGCCACATTATTATATGTTCGAAAATTTTACATGGAATCGATGTTCGTGAGATGGGGCGATAATTGGCTGGGTCAGTCCGGTCACCTGTCTTGAACAATGGATTGATGTTTGCCAAAAGCCAGTCGGAGGGTAATGAGGTGGATGATAGGGATTGGGTGAATATGGCCTGAAGGATGGAGGCAAGGATGGGGGCAAAGGATTTAAGGCTGAAGACAGGAATGTTGTCGGGGCCAGTGGATTTAGTTGTCAAGTCCTTCCAGTAATATCTGTATTCCGTTAGTCGTGATGTCAAGGGGGGCTATGAGGGGGAAGGGGCTGTGTGGCATGTTTGGTGTCAGGTTGTGTTCTTGTGTGTATACCGATTGGAACTGTGTGTTGAGTATTTGTGCTTTGTGTTGTGGGCTGGCTACAAATGTGTTAGTGTTGTCTTTTAGTGATGTAATCGTGTTGGTGTCATGTTTGCGCACCTTAAAGAATTTGAAAAAGTTTCTTTTCTTATTTCTTACGTTGTCTGTGAGGTAAGTTGCTATGTGTTTGCGTTCCGCTACTTTTATGATTTTGGCAAATGTGTTTTGGTGTTTTTTGTAGGCAGTCCAATCAATTATCTGTTGTGTTGTATGTCTGCACGTGTCTGTAGAGTCTTTGTTTCTTGCGATGTTGTCTGCGTAGATCCCTGGAAAACCAGGGAAGTGTGTACCTACTAGAAAGTGTTTTGTGTTATGTGTCTGTTCATAGAGTTATGTATGGTGTGTTTCAGGTTGTTCCACTTGGCGGAAGAAGGTCTTGTGTGTGGGTCTGTCATAAAAAAGTCAGTGCTGAAGGCAGTTAGGTCTTGTTTGATCATGTCTAAGTCAGACCTTGAATAAAGGAATATCTGTCTGGGTCTCTGTTTATGTCTAATCGGTCAAAGGTCAGCGTCAACGATGAGTATGTCGTGGTCACTAAGTCCTGGAACAACCTGAGTGTTTGTTATGTTAAGAATGTTGTTGGTGAGAAAAAGGTCAAGTGTGTGTCCTAGCTATGGTCAAAGGGACACTGTGGCCAGCGGGGAGTGGTACAGTATGTGTTCGTGTTGGCTGGAGTACTGTTTGTGAGAGTGAAAATGTTTGAATGATGTCAACGAATGTGTCGTGTAGTTGGCGTCTGTTTGTGTGGGGAATAATGGGGTTGGGGGCGTCAGCATCGGGAGGATCTAAAGGGGAAACTGCAGTCTCGTCGATGTCGGGGAGGTTGAAATCACCTGTGATCCAGATGTTTGTCTGACTGTATGTGTGAAAGAGAAATTTGAAGATTGTGTAAATAGTCTGTATTGGTAGAAGGCAGTCTGTAGAAAGCAGCAATAAGAAGAGATTTACAGTTGAAGGTTTGTAACTGGACCCAGATGATTTTGCAGTCTGTGTCAAGGTCAGGCCTCTGCTTAACACAAAGACCCTGCTTGGTGGCGATGATAACACTGCCACCTTTGCCGAGGTCTGTTGGGCAGTCTTTACGGTAAACGGTCATACTAAAAGGGGGAGGGAAAATCTCACTACTGTCTATGTCAGGAGTCAACCAAGTCTCAGTCCCTACTATTATGTCGGGGTTGTGTGTAGTGATTAGATGGTGTAACTGGGCTATTTTATTTTTAATACTGCGAAAGTTAATTGTTAATAGTCGGAGGCAACGAAAAGTCAATGATTTTGTGATTTCCAGAGAAAAATACTATCTCCATAAAAAAGCAGCATCATATTTTGTCCAGAAATAAGCAGTCAGCATCTCAAAATTAGTAGGCTACCCTCTCGTAAGTAATCCCTGCAGGCGTTGTCCATGTATTGAAAGAAAAGCTGGACAAATATAGATTGGGAGACAGGACTGTCTGAGCTTGAGCTCAGGCCCTGAATACTATAAATAGGTAAATACACTCACATATAGGGGGTTGAGAGGTCACAGTAAAAAGCTAAAAAAGGGAACATGTCTGAAGGATAAAAAGAAGTATATACAGTTTCCTATACAGAAGTGTAGATGAGTGGAACGGTCTAAAGGAGGAGATTGTGGAGGCGAGGAGTGTCCATCAAATGAAGGAGAGGTTGGATAGATATTGACATGGGGACAAGACTATCCGAGCTTAGCTCAGGCCCTGTGTAGTAAATGTTAACAGTATTATCATATTTACGTATAAATGCCTATAAATCGCGTATTTCAACTTGAAATATAACTTTGCGAGTAGAGGAAGCCCATTTCTTTATAAAATGATGAGATATACACACTTTGAGAGGTATATGATAAGTGTGGGCGGTATGGCAACCAGGGGTGTGGAGTCGGATTTTCAAAACTCCGACTCCGACTCCGACTCCAGTAAATTTAAATGTTGCGACTCCGACTCCGACTCCAGTAAATTTAAATGTTGCGACTCCGACTCCGACTCCGACTCCAGGAAATTTAAATGTTGCGACTCCGACTCCGACTCCAGGAAATTTAAATGTTGCGACTCCGACTCCGACTCCAGGAAATTTAAATGTTGCGACTCCGACTCCGACTCCAGTAAATTTAAATGTTGCGACTCCGACTCCAGTAAATTTAAATGTTGCGACTCCGACTCCGACTCCAGGAAATTTAAATGTTGCGACTCCGACTCCGACTCCAGTAAATTTAAATGTTGCGACTCCGACTCCGACTCCAGGAAATTTAAATGTTGCGACTCCGACTCCGACTCCAGGAAATTTGAAGGTTGCGACTCCGACTCCGTTTTTTTTTTTTTTTTTACAGTATGATATATATATATATATATATATATATATATATATATATATATATATATATATATATATATATATATATATATATATATATAGATATAGATATAGATATATATATATATATATATATTTTTTTTTTTTACCATCCTTGGATATCACTTAGCAATTATCCTCCATGATAGAATTAAATATACACATTAGCTCATGCAAAACACCATAAAATATGGCAAAAGGGATACCTGTACTATCTGTTGTCAGGGTGGTTGTTGCGGCATGTACCGCCCTCCTTCCTTAAGGTATATCCTCAAGAAAATACAAAATAAAAAGCATGAAAAAATATTAAAAATACCAATATTCCCGCAGACTGTTTGATTGGACATATCTTCTAAAACGTCAATTTCTCCCAATTTGTAAGAATCTCCATGAAGTGAAATCTTTACTAAAAAAATTAGCACGTAAAGGAGTCGGAGTCGCTCATATTTTTACCGACTCCGACTCCGACTCCGACTCTGACTCCTATTCCGACTCCTATTCCGACTCCGACTCTGACTCCTATTCCGACTCCGACTCCGACTCTGACTCCAATTCCGACTCCGACTCTGACTCTGACTCCTATTCCGACTCCGACTCCGACTCTGACTCCTATTCCGACTCCGACTCCGACTCTGACTCCAATTCCGACTCCGACTCTGACTCTGACTCCAATTCCGACTCCGACTCCGACTCCGACTCCAATTCCGACTCCGACTCCGACTCTGACTCCAATTCCGACTCCGACTCCGACTCTGACTCCTATTCCGACTCCGACTCCGACTCTGACTCCTATTCCGACTCCGACTCCGACTCCGACTCTGACTCCTATTCCGACTCCGACTCCGACTCTGACTCCAATTCCGACTCCGACTCCGACTCCGACTCTGACTCCTATTCCGACTCCGACTCCGACTCTGACTCCAATTCAGACTCCGACTCCGACTCTGACTCCAATTCCGACTCTGACTCCGACTCTGACTCCGACTCTGACTCCGACTCTGACTCCGACTCTGACTCCAATTCCGACTCCGACTCCGACTCTGACTCCAATTCCGACTCCGACTCTGACTCCAATTCCGACTCCGACTCCGACTCCGACTCCGACTCCGACTCCGACTCCGACTCCGACTCTGACTCCAATTCCGACTCCGACTCCGACTCTGACTCCAATTCCGACTCCGACTCCGACTCCGACTCTGACTCCAATTCCGACTCCGACTCCGACTCTGACTCCAATTCCGACTCCGACTCCGACTCTGACTCCAATTCCGACTCCGACTCCGACTCCGACTCTGACTCCAATTCCGACTCCGACTCCGGCCAAAAGTAGCCGACTCCTCGACTCCGACTCCGACTCCACACCCCTGATGGCAACACCCGGCAGGGGAAAAGGGGAAAAGAAAACAGGTCGTGTTGAAGCCGCAGTTGAAGGCGGCTGCCTTACGATTGGCTGACAGTTCTGAAAACACGCTTGTGATTCGCTGGGAGTCCGATGACGTCATCGCCGATGCCCACCCTATCAGCGGCTTCACTGCCTGAAGGCGGTGTCACAATGGCCGTTTTCGTCCAACCGTTGGGGCTACGGGCAACGCCTGTGCGCCCAACTGGGAGCGAGTTCACGGTTATCCGTAAGCTGGTGTCACCCAGTGCTTTTTTCTTCCCGCCGCATTGGCGCCACCTAGGGCAACCAGCAACTCCAACTTTTCCTGGTGTGTGTCACACACGGCCAAGGTCGGTTGCCTGTATCCACATCCACAACGTAAACAAAGAACTTGCCCTGTATCAACATGGCGTCGTCTGCTAAAGTAAGGGCTGCTGCGGCTTGTGCTGCCATAACCCAAGTTATGGACTTGTTGCTGCAGTTAAATGGAAGGAAGAAACAGTTGTGGGTGTGGCGTGCCTGTGGTTCCTCCATGCCAGTTCTCATTGTCACCACTGCGCGTGCGCGGCCAACCCACCCATCTTGACTCAACCACATAAACACATGGATCGAATAACAACACACACACACACACACACACACGCACACAGACTCATTAGGAACCATTGCAGATGTTTCTGACAAACAATAATGACTTCACCATTTCTTGAGTGTTAGAATTGTATTTGGTGAGTGGCTCACATGAACCAAACCTAGCTCTTGGCAAGAAGAGAGCAGTCGTCTTTAACACTGCTCTCTTCTTGCCACTGGGTATGTTTGGTTTGTATGAACCACTCACCAAATAAGTTCTAACACACACTAGGAAATGGCATAGCCATTTTTGTTTGTGAGAAATATCTGCCATGGTTCATGATGAGTCTGATGTGTGCGTGTGTGTGTGTGTGTGTGTGTGTCTTTGTTAATTGTTACTCGATCCACGTGTTTATGTGGTCGGAGTCAAGATGGGTGGGTTGGCCGCTCACGCACAATGGTGACAATGAGAACTGGCACGGAGGACCCACAGACACGCCACACCCACAACAGCTTCTTCCTGCCATTTAACTGCAGCAACAAGTCCATAACTTGGGTAATGGCAGCACAAGCTGTGACAGCCCTTACTTTAGCAGACGACGCCATGTTGATACAGGGCAGGTGCTTTGTTTACGTTGTGGATGTGGATACGGGCAACCGATCTTGGCCTGGAAAAGTTGGATTTGCCGGTTGTCCAAGCTGCCGCCAACGCTGTGGGAAGAAAATGGCCCAGTGTGACACCAGCAGGCTACGGGCAACCGACAACTCGCTCCCAGTAGCCACAACGGTTAGAAGAAAACGGCCAGTGTGACACTGCCCCAAGGCAGCGAGGCCGCTGACCGGGTGAGCGCCAGCGATAATGTCATCAGACTCCCAGCGAATCACAAGCGTGTTTTCAGAGCTCAGCCAATCGTAAGGCTTCATCTGTGGCTTTAAAACGACCCGTTCCCTCTTCCTGTTTTCTTCCTTTTTCCAAGGTACGTATTTTGAGATAACAAGGCAGTAAAGGAGGAAAAAAAAGTGAGCTTCGGGGGGCAGCATGAGCCAGTTATAATGGCGCCACCATAAACAGTTGCCTGCGCCATGACGGGCTCAGGGCAAACCATCAGGCCCAGATGGATAGTCTACCGGCGCCATAGCCCACATGAAAAAAAATAAAAAAATAAAAATCCACGGGACAGAACAGATAAGCGCTTTTTTAGTGTTTCCAATACCTCGAGTTTCGCGATCCTCGAGTTTAGTGCTAAACCTTCGGAACGAAGCGAGCGCGAAACTCGAGAGGGTACTGTAGGTCAATACAACTAGGTTAATACACACACACACACAGGATAATAAAGATGTGCCTTGCCCAGTAGCAGGGCTTTGCCATTTACTGAAGCAGACAGCACTTCTTGCCCCATCCCATCAATAAAAAATAAATGAGGCTTTTCCTTGTCCTCATTTCCTCCTGAGTGATAAAACTGGTGGTGAACACTTACTAATCGACTATATCCATGTAGGATACACGAGGTCACCTAAATGTATCATTGCCAAAATGGATATTTTCCAATGTATATGGGTATATATTTTTCAATACAGATATATTTTCCTTATATCTCCTTGCTGCATCCTCCAGTAGCTGGTAATAATAGGTAGAGTAACCTTGAAATGTAGCCTTCTCCAGCTTTGCCTCCACGTGTTGGTCCTCCAGAGCCAAATGTAAACAAAGTAACCTTGTTGTGATGTGTGAACAGTTACTTTTGCTCACGGCTCCTATACGGAACATCTAGGATTTAATTAAAATAATTCCCATTAATTCTATTGTTTGGCTATCACAATTTTCTATAGCACGTGGGCTTCTTGGCCCCAATTAGGTGCGATATATGAAGGATAGGTGTATACATCAATAAAAATATAGAAAAATGGTAGATAAACTTTCAAATGATATACAATGCAATAATGAATGATTTTTTTTATAAAAGTATTGGTTTTATTATATTTAGTTGTATATTTATTTATTTTTTCCGGCCATTAGCTCCAGTAGGCTTTTTTTAGAGGCCTGGTGGTTGTCCCAAGCCCGTAATGGCTCAGGCAAGTGGATAGTCTTAGGCCATTCGGCAGTGACTGAAAAATCCCAGGTGGTAGCAATGGATTCAAACCCACATTGTTCAGAACATGGCGAATGCGGGACTTGCTCACAAACCACTCAGCCACCGCCTCCTCAAGTTAGTTTCAACATATGAATTTCTCACGCGTGGGTACCCTGTACACTGTACCAGGCTCATGAGTGAGACTTCGAAGTGAAGTGGTTAAACACAAGTTTCATTGGTACCTAATGTTTTACATGTGGCTTTGAACCTGTGCAATTTGGACTGACAGTTTTGGTGTTGGACATCTGTCCAGCAGCACCATATAGTGGCTCCCATAGCTTAGTAACTTTATTGTCTTTGAAGGATGTTCTTTGATATGTATGAATTTTCTTCCTCAGAACATCATGGCAGCAATGTTTACTTCTCCATGCAGAGTGCTCTCTTCCATCAGACTTGCAAGATGCATTTGTAACACCTCTGTTTCTTTCACAGGTAAGCAAGACTAAAGTATGTATAAAGGCCATATACCAGAATTCTTTTGTAATAAACTTTTCATGTAAGTGGTTTAATTTGTATGATGTTGATTAGGGTCCCTAACTAGGAGTATGTGGGAGTATGAGATAAGTTCTAGGAGTGGAATGCTGTTATAACCAAAGTTGGGTTACTTTTAATAAGTAGCATATGAAATTTTGCTCAGAATTGCTTATACTGGAAACAACAGAGAGGAATGATATGAAGTTACTTAACACAAATTACGTATGTGTGAAAAATTAAATTGGCTTCACAGGACAAATTATGAATGGATTGGATACTGATAAACTGACATGCCTCAGGACCAAACTAAGCACTCCCTATCACCAACCATAACTGTGTTACTTATGTGGTCCAGATGTGATGCACCGCATAGATCCGTACATAAATTAATTTCCAAAGTACCATGGATCAGTAATACTTACAGGGAATCCGATGATGCTTTAATCACCCGGAAACCACACGAGAAATCAATTTAAGTGTACTTAGCTCAGGTTAGATGTGATGGGCAAGGCGTGAAGATGGCAGGCCAGATGTTGTTGGGAGTCCCCTGGAGACCCAGTTGAGTCATGGACAGTGTATATCTTATGCTATGCTGAGCATTACACTGGAGACTATGTACATATGTACAGTGAAAAGTTTAACCCAGTAAGATGGTGGAAGATGAGACGGTAACAATCAGCCCGTTGATGTTTATGGGTCAGAGTCTGATGAGGAGAGCCATTTCTTGCGTCACAGGGTACCTGGAGTCGCCTTCGGAGAGGCTTTTGCTCACGAGCCCCAACGCCGTGACGTCGCTTCCTGCCACGACGGTGATATGTGCGGGTATTAAATTACCTCTGTTGTTTGATTTACTGTCCCAAATTTGAATTATAATAGTCTTATTTAGCTAATTTCACAAAGTGCAATTTCTCCAAATTGAATAAATTTCTCCCTAATGGTACATAATATAACAGGAGGTAAATTTTGCATACAAATTTCCGACATTATGCTTTGTTTGGAAATTTAAATGCTAAATGCTGATGCTGGGTGCAACCTTCCTTATAACCCCACCTTATATATACTATGTGGGAAAATTGAACAAGTAGACGAGACTTACCTTGTGTCAGTTGAAGTATGCTTGTAATTTTACGAAGCAAGCCGCCTCTGCTAGAGGGGAGCCTTCACATGAGATACACTTCTCCGCGCCACCACCAGACTTCGAAATATACGACCACCCACATGCCGTAAGATAAGCATAACCGTATAGGATGGTGAATGAGTCCTAATCATGCAAGCATGGGAGGGAGTGGAGGGCATGTGAAGGCTCCCCTCTAGCAAAATTACAAGCATACTTCAACTGACACAAGGTAAGTCTCGTCTACTTGTTCAATTTTACATCATCAAGCCGCCCTCTGCTGAGAGGAGCCTCCACATGAGGCTTTGAAGCCATGTGGGTGTCGTATCTGATATTAGTTATGAATTTGGGTCAGTAAATATTCGTGGACACCGATGATCTACTGATATGTTCATATACATACACGTGCACATAAGTATGACAAAATTTCCCTTTGAGCTGTATAATTCATTTGACAAGAACATGTTATGAGCACCCAGCTAATCTGAACAACTGCTCATCCATTGTGAAATGCTGATCTACTGCTGTGTAAACTTAGTGTATAACTAATAATAAACCATATGCCTTGGCTGCGCACCACACTTTGATACCCAGACATGGTAATGTAAATGTTCACAAAATACAAAATAACATTTAATCAGTTGCCTGAGCCCTATACGTAACCCGTAAAGTCCACCCATATGTTGTAGTAAGATACCCAACTCATTCTAATATGGCTTCCTGGAATGGGTCTGATTCGGCAATAATAAGCTTGTCATAATATTTTGCAAAAGTGGTTTGTCTTGACCACTCCGCTTTCACCATAATACATGTTGCTGGGACAGCTATAGCCTTGGCTTTCGACGCCGCGGCTGGCCGAACACTGCCAGCTGTAATTTGGCAGTGTCTACCCCTGACATGTGAAGCATGTTCTTGATCCAACGTGTGATGGTGTCTTTTGAGACAGGTTTGTGTGGTTTGATAAAGCTGATGAGTAGGTTATCCACCTTGTGTTTGGTGATCTGTCTGAGTTCCTCTGTCTGTTTGATGTAGGTTAGCAAAGTTTTACATACACACAAGCTGGCATCTCTAGAATAAGCCTGAAACTTCACTCTTTGAATGTTATAGTTAGGTCTGCATTGTTTAATGTTTCCCCCAACTGAACAGAAATGTAATCATCCCCTGTGCTAATGCCTGTTAGCACCAACAAGTGTAAAGTTTGGACTCTCGCCACTTGTGTAAGTGCCATCAACATCACAAGCTTCAGGGTTAGTTCTTTGAGGGACAAGTTTTGTAATATGTACATAGATCTAAGTTCCTGTAGTACTGGTGTAACATCCCAGGTTTCCCTGTACCTGGGTTTAGTTGGTCTTAGGTTGAACACCCCTCTCATGAATCTGTTAACCAGCAGGTGATTCCCCGCTCTACAGCCATTCACCACAATGCCTAGGGAAGAGAGAGCACCCCTGGCTGTGTTGAGGCATTCATACCCCACTCTCCCGTGGAAGGTTTCCGTCAAAAAGTTGATGTTGGATACAGTGGGATCAAGGGGATTGATGTCCCACCTATCACAAAATTGCATCCATCTTCTGATGTGTGGCCTGTATTGTTTCACTGTCCCGGGTTTCCAGGAGGCCAGGATGATGTCTGCACCCTCTGCAGATATGCTCCGTTCTCCGAGTGTCTCCCGGACAGTAGGCATGCCATAAGTCGCGTGTGCTTCATTATTGGGTGCATCTCCGCTGAGGAAGGGTGCGTCAGTACGTCCTTCCTTCTCATAATTATGCGGGAGTGATCGACCAACATCCTGAGTATCATGCCCATCCATGGCTGCGACAGCCACAGGGGTACAACCATCCACCCCTTGGCCCTTTCTGCACGCGTCTTTTGCAGGCACCTAGTGATTAAAGAGAATGGGGGAAAAATGTAACAGAGGTCAAATATCATCCATTTAATTGAAAAAGCATCGAAGTAAGCTGCCTCTGGGTCTGGCTTCCATGAACAGAAATAGGCCACTTGGTTGTTAAGTCTTTAAGTCTAGATGCAAACAGATCAGTGGAAGGGGTGCCAAAAATCTGACATAGGTCTTGGAAAATGAGTTCATTCAGCTTCCATTCGTGCCTGTCGTTGACTCTACGAGATGCAATGTCCGCCATAACGTTGTCTTTTCCTGGTATGTGTGAACACGTGACCCATGCATTATTAGCTACACACCATTCCCAAATTGAAGTAGATATCATTACAAATTAGTGACTTTGTACCTCCCATTTCATTTATATATGTCATGGCCGTAGTATTGTCGCAGAAAACTTTGATGTGCTTCCCACAGAGCTCAAGTCTGAAAGTCAGTATTGTTAGGAGGATTGCTTTGAGCTCAAGAGCATTGATGTGTAATTGTTTCTCCTCTGTTGACCAAAAACCACTAGTGGTCTGCTGATTTAAGTGACCGCCCCAGCCTGTACCAGATGCATCCGTGTACGTACAGGTCAATATCTGTGCCTGCTCTGCATAGTTGCCTGTCCTGTGTTGAAATATTATTTAAACACCAAGTTAGATCAGCTTTCATCTCATTAGTGATAGTCATCCTCCTGCTAAAGTTTCCTTTCTCCTTCTGCAAAGCTGCAATCTTCGCAGTTTCCAACTTCCTGTAGTGCAGTTTTCCCAACTCCACTGCTGGGGTGGCAGCCACCAGGAGGCCAGTGACCCTAGCCACTTCCCTGATTTTGACTCTCTGCTTGCCCAGGAGTTCCTTACAGCTTTGAGTTATCTTCTCTACCCTGCGTTCCGGCAAGGAAATTCTCATACTGTTGGTATCAATGATATTGCCCAAGTACTCAAGGCGTTGTGTTGGGGCCAGGACTGACTTGTCTTCATTAATGCAGAAACCCAGTTTCCTCAACAAATTGATTGTATCTTGTATGCAAGCCAAGCATCCCTGCATGTATCATCTATAAAGCTGGTAATACTGTAACCCTTCTCAGAGTTGCAAAAACAGGGTTCATCAGTTTTGTGAAAAGTCTTGGACCCTCTGAAATACCATTTGGAAGACAAGTGAGCTGGTAAACTGTACCTTGCCATTTAAAACAAAAGAATCTCTGTTGTTCCTCTGCAATCTTTACCGAGCAATATGCACGTCTCAGATCTACTGAAGCCAAATAGTCTCCTGCATTGATAAGGTTAATGGCTTGCTCAAAATTCTCCATTTTAAAGTGTATGTATGGGATATGGATGTTTAATTCTTTCAAATTGAGCACCAACCTAAATTCACCGTTCTTCTTCTCCTTAAAAAAAATGGGAGAAATAATTTGATCCGCCTTCCTCTGCATAACCTTAATCACCCTGAGCCTTAAGAGTTTGGTAATCTCACAAATAATTTGTTTTCCTACCTTATTAAATTGATATTCTAATTCACTTAAGAATAAATGGTCAATGTCCTCAACTTTGATATCAAGGTGGCAATGTTGTACAATATCCAAAATAATTGGGTCAGTAGTAATGCTACGCCACTCATGTGCAAAGTAATGCAGTCTACCCGCTTTGAAGCTGTTACTGGCCTCTGCTATTGCCTGGGCCTGTAGTGTGTGCGGCCCCTGGCGTTTTTTGAGTCAGTGTCATGACGTGCAGAGGTTGGTCGTTGACTACCCCTGGAGGCCGACTTGTGCAGTCCACAAGGCTGGAATCTGGAGGAGAACCCCTGTGCGAGGTCCTTCCAAAAACCTCTCGTCCTTCCTCCAGCGTATCTCCACGTAGCAGGTGGTTTCTTGGCTGTGATTTTGTGTTTCAGTTTCTCTGACTCTTCAATGTGCTTAGCGGACTGTGAGACGTCATCCCCAAACAAGAATTGGGTCATTGGCACCTTGTCTGAACAGAGGTGCGAGTACTTTTTGTTGATCTCCCGCTTCATCACAAAATGCCGTGGTGGTGGCATGGGAAGTGTATCTCATGTGGAGGCTCCTCTCAGCAGAGGGCAGCTTGAAGATGTAAAATTTACAGTTTGATGACTAGGAGATACCACTTGAATCAAAGTAAGTGAGTTAGTTACCTGCTAAGCTCCTGAGTCATTATGAGAATAACTAAACTGAAGGTGAGGGTATGAAGATGTTCTCACTATGAAGTGTGGCATCAGAGAGAGAGAGCATGCTAGTGAGCTACGTCAGCAGGTGCCACGCCATCAGTTGAACCACTGATAATATTCAAAACACTCTTCATTACACTTCTAATTATTCTGTGGTATTGAATTACTACCACTTTTTTCTAATTCTAAATGAATATCACTAAATTAATGATAATAAAAGGTAATATGCAATATATACAAAGTGGAATAATTTCCACAGCTAGGGCCTGGCAAAATATGAGGCATTGCCTCAAGTGATCTCACAACCCCCTGGATTAGATTTCTTCAGGGTGACATAGTGCTTGGTGAGTGCGTGGTGGTGGAGGTGCTTGGTGAGTATGCAGTTGGGGGGGCTTGGAGTTGATGGAGTGATAGGGATTTCCTTCCCCCTGCTTTCACTTGTTCAATTCTATTTTCACCTTAACTTAAAGCAGCTGACATGGTGGAGGTAGTGGTGGTAGTGGTAGAAGAGCCTAAGATAGGGTTTATAAAATTGTCCTTCCCTGCACCTGCCTCTCCACTTCGCTCATTTCTCTTTCTTCTCCTCTGAGTAATACAATCAGTAACTCCATCGCTAAATGAGAGCCTCCTTTTGCTACGGAAAATACCTCCTCTCTGGCAGGAGGGGCATGTGTGTCAATCCCATCATCTGAAAAGGATGCACTGTTTCCATTAAGCCCCTCGCACACATTCATGGTCACGGTCCTGATCATCCCCAATTTTCTGCCAGTGGCAGAAAATTGGCCTGATCGGTGGTAAGATCAGGGATGGTTGGCGGCAAGCTGCCATGCATCACTGGTTTATTTTGATGACCGTAGATGCCATTGACCACCACCAGTCAAATTAAAAATGTTAAAAAATATCAGGGATGCTCCCGGTTGACTGGCAGTCTCAGAAAAAAACTGATTGATCGGTGGTACACCTGCGATTGCTGGCAGACATCCGGCAGCAACTGGGGGTAAACCACAGGCAGGTGGCAGTAGGCCAGCTGTGGACCACTGGAAAGCTACGTCAACACCTTTGTGTGACCTAGAGATCAGCAAGGTGTGACCTGTGATTAGACAGATTAACCCTTTCAGTACGTTGACACCGACGTTGGCGTCACCGTATGGAAAGGGTTAGTCCTCTTCTAAACCTCTTTATCCTTTTCCATTTCCTCTTAATCCTCTTCTAAACCTCTTAGGATCAAATGGAAGAGGATTAAGAGGTTTAGAAGATGATTAATCCTCTTCCATTTCCTCTTAACCCTTTCAATACTGTGACGCCAACGTCTGCATCACCGTATTGAAAGGGTTAAGTGATTAAACCCGTAAAAATTATGTAATGTGACTGTTCAATATATCCCTGTCCATGTGCTTGCCTGCTGGATCCTCAGCCTCTTATTTCTTCATGAGGGTATCTAGCATACCAACATGACCTCTTCTCTGCATCCATATTCTCACCCACGTTGCCTTATGTCGCTTCTATATTCTTTCAATTGTCATTTTCCAGTAGGTATACAAGCAACAACAAAATCTGGATTCTGTCCACGTCCAATTTAACCCTTGGAGTATGGGTGGCAATATATTTCTCTGGATGGTGTGCATGGGGAAAATTTAGACATTTAAAAGAGGTGGAAATGGTGTCTTTCTTCTTTGCAATAATTGTATATTCATCTAGTATATGTGGTGGTGTAATAAAACTTCTCTCCTAATAATAAAATAGTTATGACAGCCGAAAATATTGCGCATTTTCTCGTGGCCGTGACGTGTTGCGTTGAAGCACCACACACACACACACACACACACACACACACACACACACACACACACACACACACACACACACTCTCTCTCTCTCTCTCTCTCTCTCTCTCTCTCTCTCTCTCTCTCTCTCTCTCTCTCTCTCTCTCTCTCTCCCCCTACTTGCTCCTCCCTCCTCTGTCAATGTCACTACCATAGCAGTCATCAGAGTCACTGTCACTTTGATTCGCCCGCGCTCTACTTCCGCCCGGAGCAGAGGAACTGCTTGATGCGTCACGAGACATGCCAGATGTATTCCGAACAAAAGTGGAAAATGATCTGTGGCCTTTGGTATGGCGCGCGCTGAGACAAATGAGAGTGTGTACAGATGCCAGATGCCTCCACCATTCTTCTGAGTCAAGAACTGGCGGTATATTTGAAACGTAGGGAGCGTAGAGTGTGGTAGCGCACTTATATATACGATCGCCGTAATGTAAGGGTTAAGGAGTTCAATCCCACGTTCACGAGAGCTGAGGAAAGTAATGGCGATGTCAAACACAGGAATGATTGAAAACACCTGAGGGACATTTATTATACATACCCTATCCACCAGGTGTAGTAACAACCGTGTTTGATTGCCAATGTGTCGCAGGCATTTTGCACTGCATAATGTCACCTGTTTACTGCACCTGTTTACTGCAGGCAGATAGGAGGCAGAGCTGCATAATATGCAGGTCTGCCGCCTATCTGACCTACCGCAGACTGACCTGCAGTTGTCGTAGATCAGTCGCCGGTCATAGGAGGTGAAATTGAAAGTTGTACATGGTCGTTGGATTTTAGGTGGTGAGCAGCTGGTCCACCTGCGGTGCACAGGCGGAAAACTGCAGGTGCAATGCCGGTCAAATGACCAATCGTGAATATTACTGATCTTGCCGGCAGGCTGGCCACTATTTGCAGATTGGGGATGATTGGGACCGTGACCGTGAATGTGTGAGAGGGGCTTTACTGACCGATGACTGATGATGAGCATTGCTCATCATCAGTCATCGATTGAGCAACTGCCCGGGAACCTGTGCGAGGCAGTGTTGCCAGTGCCAGAGCAGGGCTACCTTACTACTGCTTCTGAATTCCTATTCTATCTATATATCTCTACCACCCTGCTCTCTCACAGGAACTTTCCTCCAGGGGGTGGCCATGGCAGAAGTGTCTCCATCTCTCCCTGTTCTGGCACTCCCTCTTAGCACACTCAATCCTGCTACTTCCAACTCTCTCACTTCAATACTCTTTCACCCTATCCATTATCCATTTCACCGGTGGTGTTCCCCTCATACACTTTCTCCACAAATTCATTTTTCTTCATTCCCATCACTTGTCCAAACTATCTCAGCGCACCACGCTTCACCCATTTGACCACTCCACAGTCCACTCCTATCGCTGTCACACCCATACCAAACCTCTCATACACGCTTTCATTACTTTCTCCATCCCATCCTGAAATACCATGTGCACCATGTGTTATATAACTCATTTCCACTGCACATATTCTCAATTGGTGTGCTGCATTACATGCCTATGTCTCTGATGCATACCACAGAGTTGGCATTCCCCTCTTTACCTCCACGCTCACACTTCTTCCTCTCGTAACTTTATCTAACGTACCTACCACAGTACCTGTCTGGCCTCACTGCTCTTTCCCTTACTTCACCTTCCATACTTCCATGCTTACATAAAACTGTCCCTAGATATTTAAACTCAGTCACCTTCTCCATTCTTTCTTCCCCCAGCCTTATCCTACATTTCATTGTTCTCTCTACTTTAACTCTGTACGGCTTTGCAAAATCAATGGTCTGCTCTCTTGCCCTCTCAAATACCATAACCTTACTCTTTCCAGCATTCATTTTCAGCTTTCTCCTCTTACACATACTGTCAAGTTCATTCACTATCCTCGGCAGTACCCCCTCATTCTCTGCCAACAAGAAGTCCTAACACAGTTTATTCACTTTCTCGCTTCTTTTGCTTATTTTTCTGTCAGAACTTTTTTTTTTTTTTTTTACGTCTTGGCCTATTGCGCCGGTAGGCTTCTTCCCGGTGGATCCTGATGGTTGGTCCAAGGCTTCTTCCCGGCGGGGCCTGATGGTCGGCCCGGCCCGTTCTGGCGCAGGCGAGTGTTTATAGTGGCGCCATCTTGCATTGGCTCATGCTGCCCTCCCGGAGCTCATCTTTAATCCTAGAATCTAGAGTCCGGGTTGATGGTGGTCTTCTGGACAGCTTGGGAGTAGTTTTAAGCCACTCGGCGGCAGCTGAAAAATCCCAGCTTGGTGGCACCGGTCGGGGATTGAACCCGCGTCCTCCTGAACGCGGGGCCGTCTCGCTATCTGTTCAGCCACCGCCTCCCCATACACTGCCAATATGTTTATGAATATATTTCATATATGATAGAAGCCGTCTTATATGTCGGGGTATTGGAGAAGACTAGCAGGAGCATCATTTCTGTTACCCAATAGGCTTGTAATACCAGATGCTATATTCAACATGAGACTATGCTAGCTACTTACAAAAAATTAAAGGTATACAAGCCTTGACAAATTTCTGGTAGCTATGTGAAATGAAAAGGTTTAGGGCTACAGCAGTCACCAAAGCTGGCGCCTGAAAGATGTAGAGCAGTTTATGGGTTGATAACAATTTTCAAAATCAACAGGCCATTTCTCTCAAGGGAGAGTTAGTAATGTGAAAGATATGAGTTTCCAATAGTTTTTGTTTATTTCAAAATAATTTGTGTATCCCACCACCACGTGGTTCTTATTGTTTTTATGATTTTCATATATCACATGGTGCATTGCAGGCTGGCAGCTATTCACCACACTGAATCAACACTGGTTATTATTTTAGTTAAAAGTTATTGTTTAATTTTGGGCACTATGAAGACATCAAATGGATTTAGTAATATTCAGGTTTTGAACAAAATGGAAGATATTAGAAAAGAATATGATATTCTCTGTGCCTCAACAGGTAAAGGAATTCGAGGTTCTGTAAAGGGCCTTGGCTTACGAGAGAAGGAACTGCAGGAGCTGGAAGCAGAAGACTTGGAGAACATGACTGAGGCCTCTCTTGACAGCTTCAATCAGGAGGCTGCCAACATTGAAGGGTAAGATAGGAAAACATTATCCTACTGCTGAATGGACTTGAAGTCGAATAAAAATGGCAGATGTGGACGGTAGCAGTCTTTCCATAGTTTGAATTGGATCATTTCTTACATTTATTCATTCTTTCATCTATGATGCCTGCTCCTAGGAGCTCCCGCTAGGGGATGGCCATGACAGAAGAGTTTCCATCTCTCTCTATCCAGACACTCTCCTTGCCCACTCAAAGTTTCTCAAGGATCTTTTCCCCCCTCTCCCTGACATACTCCTGCACCCTATCCCTCCATTTCAGTGGAGGTCGTCCTCTAGCATTCCCTCCCTCTATCTCACTCACATACATCCTCCTGGTCATCTTACTCTCCTCCATTCGCTCCTTGTGGCCAAACCACTTTAAAGTCTGTCGCTGCACTTCTTCCACCACTCCACACTTCTTCCCTTCACCCCTGTGACACATTCCAAAACGCTCGTACACACTTTCATTACTCATTCCATCCATTCTACTCACACCACAAGCACTCCTCAAATAACTCATTTCCACTGCCTGCACTCTAGACCTCTGACTGTCATTCCAGGCCCACGTTTCACTTGCATATGTGAGGGTTGGTACTATTATTGTATTTCTCAAATCCCTCTTTACCTCCATGCTCACACTTCTGCCATTCATGATTCGTCCCAAAGACCCAACCACCCTTCTTCCTTGCAATGCCCTTTCTCTTATCTCTCCTTCTGTACCACCATGCTTACATATAACTGATCCAAGGTACTCAAACTCATTAACCTTCTCCATTTCTTCACCATTCAAAATTTCTTGCATGGGGTCCCTAAAGTTTGGTAGTGATTCATTCCGGAGTCAAACAGTTTTCTCATCACCTTGACTTGCATAACTTTAAGACATCTTACTATCTGCTTCGTTGATTTAACCCATTCGTGGTTACCTTTGTTACAATGTGTGTAGGGTGATGTGGGGGTATACCGACCTAGGGGGTGTAGCGAACAGGTGTCATAATATCCCCCCTAAATAATAATAAAATAGTTAGCCCAATAATTTAAAAGAAGAAAATGGGAAGCCTCAAGATGACGGCAGACTTTTGTTAACCACGCGAGTCGTCAGACCGTCAGGTGAATTTTTAGATTTTTTCGATGCTTGATGTTATATTTCACGTTTCTCATATATAGTGTTTCGTGACTGCGAAAGTGTGCTGATTCCAGTGGTATGACTGTTATTAGTGACAACTATGTATCTACCATGATATCTGCTGAAAAATTATGCAGTCCAGCCATTTCTTGGTTCCTCGTGGCTGGCTACATTACGTAAGTACATCGAGGGTATCTGGAACAGGGGTATATCGAACAGTTCGGTATACTCCCTATTTAAATCCCATTTAAATGCCCACTCATCCCAAACAAAAACCATGTATCCAAACACTATAAAATGTACTTGGTTTTATACAAGCCTCCAATACATACTACCTGGTATGCAATATGAAATTGTTTGTGAATTCATTACAATCTAGTTTAATTTGTTGTGATTGAATATTCTTAGTTCATTTGCTTTCAATATTTTATTTGAGGATAACATTTAAAACAATATTCTGATTCATTATATTAGTAAAAATGGTGGTGTTTGGATCACCCCTTTACCAAGTTTGGAACACCCCCTATAGTGGGGGTGATCCGGACAGTCGTACCCCTCTGAAAAAACCTTAACTGTCAACCGTGTATATTTCTTACAGTTTTGAAAAAAATCACCAAGATAGCCTTGTACCAGAGGTATATTTTCCTACCAATGTTTTTCAATAGAGTTGTTTTTCTGATTTTTAATAAATATTTTTCCCTTAGTAGTTCGGATTACCCCCACCTCACCCTACTCCCCCTGGTCACGAAAAATGGAAAACAAAATTTTCGGCCTAATGAACCCAAAAATATCTCCACATAAAGAAAATAACATGGAAATTTCCTCCTTACCTTTTCTTAAATGCCCCGCCGGCATTTAACTGTCACCTGTGGTGCGGTGTGCCAGACACCACTGAGATATTATTTTCAACTCTTCCTCTAACAATTGTTTCTCTTTTGCACAACACTACATTCTTATGATATTGTATCACTATAAGAACACAACTAGTCTCAAAATAGTAATTATGAACGGGAAACATAAAAAAGGAAATGTGGCATAACAATTGTTTCCTTTTGTACAACACTACATTCTTATGATAGTGTACCTCTTAAATTCCGCCGCAATGTTGCCTCTCTTTCTATCTTCTATCGATATTTCCACGCTGACTGCTCTTTTGAACTTGCTAACTGCATGCCTCCCCCCCTCCCGCGGCCCCGCTGCACTCGACTTTCTACTCATGCTCATCCCTATACTGTCCAAACCCCTTATGCAAGAGTTAACCAGCATCTTCACTCTTTCATCCCTCACGCTGGTAAACTCTGGAACAATCTTCCTTCATCTGTATTTCCTCCTGCCTACGACTTGAACTCTTTCAAGAGGAGGGTATCAGGACACCTCTCCTCCCGTATTTGATCTTGCTCTCGGCCACCTCTTTTGTTTCTTTTTTAGGAGCAGCGAGTAGCGGGCTTTTTTTTATTATTGTTTTCTTTTTTTGTGTGCCCTTGAGCTGCCTCCTTTGTTGTAAAAAAAAAAAAAAAAAAAAAAAGTGGGTTAGCTTGTGTGGTAGTACAAGTGCAGATGAATGTTGGCACTCTCTGAAGCATCACTTATTGTTAAATATGTAGGTAAAGTCTTTGTTGAAGCACATGTAGTCATTGTTAGGTATGTAGACAGTGTGTATCTTTGTGAAAGCCATTTCTTCCTCTAATGCTTGCCTTGGTTTCCACGTAAAGCTGCCGTATTTTAGGGCAACTAAACCTGACTTAAGTGACCATCCTCTCATAATAAATCCTGTCCAGCAGAGAGAGCGAAAAATGATATTTGGAGTACTCCATTTACTAGGATTCCCCAACGAGGCACGGTCTCTCACTCACTCGCTGGTCCCCCAGCAAGGATAGATTGTCACACGTGGCAGCCATGTTTACTTCGTGACGTCATGAAAATGTCACAAGGTCACGTGAGTGAAAATACTCTATTGCCATGGTTACGTTTTGTGAGCCTTCTTCAAAACACAAGTGATCGATAAGTATGGGCGGGGGGCGGGGCAGGGCAAGGAGGGGCTGGGCAGCACCTCGCCCCGCCGCGCGCCAGCCAGCCAGGCTGACAAGCAGGCGCCGACGCCGCCCTTCGTCAGCGTCTCCGTCAGCGTCGCCGTCAGCGTCGCCGTCAGAGCGCCCACCGGCGCCGGCGCCATCCTTCGTCAGGGTCTCCGTTAGCGTCGCCGTCAGAGCGCCCCCCGGCGCCATCCTTCGTCAGCGTCTCCGTCTGCATCGCCGTCAGAGCGCCCAGCGGCGCCGGCGCCATCCTTCGCCAGCGCCCGCTGGCGCCGCCCCTTCGTCAGTGTCGCCGTCAGAGCGCCCGCCTGCCATCATTGTCGCTGCCGCTTGACGTCCTTGCTGATCGCTATGACCGCTCCCTCCCCCACCCGCTCCCCCGTCGTCGCCGCCGTCACCACTTGCCACCGCCGCCCCTGGCGGCCGCCATGACCGCTGGGAGCGAAGAGCACCAGCGGATATTGATTGAGGTGAACGTACTGGTTTTGGGGTCCAAGCCACCATGCCCAATACCGTGACCACCATCCCCATCACCTCCGCCTGACCAACCCACCCCCCGCAGCCCGTCCACCTGCAACAACCCCTTTGGCGCCCGCCGCCGCCACCACCGTCCCTATCAACGCACCCCCGTCAGCGCCTCCGTCGCCACTTTCGTCACGTCATGGTGGTCAGTGGTGGCGGTGGAAGTGATGGTGTGTGTGTGTGTGTGTGTGTGTGTGTGTGTGTGTGTGTGTGTGTCTGTGTGTGTGTGTGTGTGTGTGTGTGTGTCTGGATGGCCTGTTACCTCATATTTCTGGTGTAAATATGGATCAATACTCTGAAAATGTGTGTTCACCACGGCCTGATCACGTGGTGGACTCGTAATCGCCAGCAGGGACCCTCCCGACATGAGCAAGTGCTCTTTATCGTCGAATTATGGGTACCGCCAGGACCTCACACACCACACACCCCATCCCCCTTGCTCAAGGGGGGACAATAATAATAATAATAATAATATTGCAACGTTTTGTGGATCATATGCACGTTTCTCTAACGTTTCTACTACCTTGTTACCACGTCCCCATCACCTTTTAACAACCCTTTTACTGCATCCCATTACGCCTTTTGCTAGGTTCTGGTATCTTTAGTGTGCACATTCCCACAACCTTTCTGATAAGCATGTCTGCTACGTTGTACAGAGTTTTCACTTCTTAACATCCCATTTGCCGCACCCCATTGCGTTTTTTGATACGTTACTGCTACCTTTAGCGTGAATATAGCCACAACCTTCCTGCTAATCATACCATTACCTTCCTGCTACGTTTCTTGCAACAGCTCCTTCTATTACCTGTTACCGGGGTCATACATCATATTTTTGTTTACTGCTCACACTCACTTAACTATAATCCTTACCTTTCTTTTAATGCATATAAACGACACTGAAAATCAATGTAGTTACACTTGAAGATGAGATGATCGTAAAAATCTAACTTGGTCTTCGTCAGCAAATGAGCAAAGATAAAACAAGACATTCCTAACTTATATTTTATTCATACTTTTTTCCTTTCTCTTTTGAGAAATCAGTAGATGCAATCCAATATAACACATTTATTTAGAGCATGTCAAAGTGCTAATTATTGACAGGATGATTTTTTTTTTTTTTTTTTGCAAAGAACAGACAGAATAATAGAGTTCGCTAGTTAAGGCACTTGTTCTTTCCAGACATTATGAAAATTATTTTGATGACGGTAAAATCTTGAGCTCTATATTAGCATTGTAAGTGTGTTACCTTCACTAATTCCACACATTCATTTGCTTACGGGAGAATATAGAAGAAAGAAAAGATAGTTATATTTTGAGCTTTCAGAAAAAAATAGGCAATTCAAACTACAACTTTAACTCTATTTTTCTAGGCACCAAACAAAAATAAAACTCCCATGCATAACATAACACACATAATTCTCATAATGAATCTAAGTACATCAAGAAGCATACACTTTTTTGGTATAGAAAAATTATTTTGCTGGGATTGAACCTTCATATACTCCTATCCTTGAGCATGCTAAGACAATGAAGTGAAGAAAAAAAACATCAAAACTATAAAAAATACACTCATCACATTTTTTCTACCCAAATGCTAGATCCCACACGATGGATCGCGAAAAAAAAAACTAGGTATTTTTTTCTCGTAAAGGAAGAAACACAATCACAAAGGATTAGGTTATGCTGACAACACCAACAACAACGACAAAAAAAAAAATAGATATACACTCTCCTGAAATAAAAATGATTTTACCGAACAAGTTTATCCTAATAATTGACCTTATACAACAGGGACTAGGTCATCAATACCAAGGACTTATAGTGGATCCTATTAGAGAGTAGTGTAGAATGGAACCAAACCCCAGGAAACCGCGTTATTAGGTCAACAGTAACGAGGGAATATAAGAACATAAGAACATAAGAACGCAGGAGTCTGCAAGAGGCCGGTAGGCCTGTACAAGGCAGCTCCTTTGAACCTAAGCTCCCGTGAATCTAACCCCACATAATATCACCGTCCATGAACTTATCCAATCTTTTTGAATGTGAGAATTGTATTGACACTCATCACATGACTGCTCAGCCTGTTCCACTCGTCTAGCACTCTGTTAGTAAACCAATTTTTGCCTATGTCCCTGTTGAATCTGAATTTATCCAGTTTAAACCCATTACTACGTGTCCTACCCGGTTCTCTTACCAACAGAACCTTATGAATATCCCCCTTATTAAAGCCCTTCATCCATTTATAAACCTCGATCATGTGTCCACGCACCCTTCGCCTTTCTAGAGAATGCAAGTTAAACTGTTTGAGTCTTTCCTCGTATGGCAAATTTCGTAACCCTTGAACCATCTTAGTCATCCTCCTCTGCACCGATTCTAACATTTTCATATCCATTCTACTGTAAGGTGACCAGAACTGAACCGCATAATCAAGATGAGGTCTAACTAATGATAAATATAGTTTAAGGAAGACTTCTGCGCTTCTGTTCCTTACGCTCCTTGAAATAAAACTCATTGCCCTGTTTGCTCGATTCTAGCTTGAATGCATTGTGCCCTTGGACGGAGATCAGAGCTCACTAAGACCCCTACTATCCATATGAGACCCTCTGACATACCGTTTTTCGCAAATATCTTTCAAACGAAGACTCGGATCGGCATGGGACTTTGGCACAGATTGTTTCACACACTCCGATAATTTTTGACGCTATTGTGCATTGCCAGATGCGGTTAATTATAGCGTTTACTCTTGACTGTGATGGCAAAACCTGCGTGAGCCACTTACACATTCGAACAGGTGAGGCGTGACGTATTTGTGACGTGTATCCACGACATTCCTCCACCCCTGGCTTCCCCTATACTCCCATCCTTTCCTTTCCCTCCCTCCTACCCTCCTTCTCCCCCGCACTCTCTCCCACCGCTCTCTTTCTCCCCCATACCTCCCCCTCCCTCTCTCTCTCTCTCTCTCTCTCTCTCTCTCTCTCTCTCTCTCTCTCTCTCTCTCTCTGTGGTAACCCTGCGGGTAACCCAAACCCTTCTCTTGGTAACTTCGGTAACCAACCGGGTAACCCAAATGACGACATACCACGCGGAGCAGTCCCTCGTCGCCAGACTTCATTTATCACCAACATTAGTGCCCCACTACCACAGCGACTCGGACGTTATCTCCCCGAGGACGAAGAGAATATGAAAACATTGTTGGACAATCAAGCCGCCAGCCCTGTCCCTTCGCGCTAAGACAATTAGCGGCCCCTTTGCGGCCCATACGTTACAAACAGTAGCGATAGAAGAAGTCATTGTCATTGGAAGAAGTCATTAATCATCAGCGCCACTTTACGCCGAAACAGGGAAGATAAAGTGACACCACTCATAACATCATTAGTCAACAGCGACACCTGACACCTGACTCCGAGGCGAGGAAAAATGAGAAAGGACAACGCCCATCTGACCTTTACACCTGCAGCGTCGGGCATACTAATTAGCCTCCAGCCTCGCGGAAGAAAAACCAGAGTGTGTCACAGCTACGTCACGCTACTAGAAGCCAATCACAAGGCTCCAAAGAACCTACGAAAGCTGAGCGTACAGTAGCAACAAATCACAAGGCCCCGTGGGAACTCACTGAAACAAAATAGCTGCCCACGAGACGCGAAAAGTACCTGAGCCCCTCCTACGCCAGGACAAACGCCAAACCTAGGGAAAGCAGTAATCTAGGCCACACCTCGTAGATCCTACCATCACCCTTCGAGCTCCTCCCTCATCCTCGTCGAAGACTGCGTATAAAATAGGGAGCACAAGCGAGAACAGCAGAGAACAGCTCCAGAGCAGCTACAGAACAAGAACAGAACTAGCTCCACTCACTCGCGACAAGCAGAAGCGGCAGGAAGCAGCAAGATACAAGAAATCAAGAAAGAAGGACTCAAGCCAGAAGTCACGAAAGCAGAATTCAAGAAAGAAGGACTCAAGCAAGAAGTCACGAAAGAAGAACTCTAGGAACAAGAGCTCAAGAAAGAAGAACCCAAGAAAGAAGAGACAAGATAGAAGAAACGTGTTACCCTGCTCTTCACCCAAGATGCTGACTTCTGTATTGTTCGTGAGTAGAAGTGTGAGCTGTGTAGATTAAGGTCCAGTGCGGCATAGATTAGGAATTATTAGGAATTGTTAGGAAGTTGTTAGGATTTATTATTGTGTACTATTGCATGTTACAGGAGCAGTGATTACTGTCTCCATTTCTTTCATTATTGTATTATTATTATTGTGGTTATGTTATGTCACTGTGAGCCAGTATCGTGACAATACTCACGCCGTTATACAAGGCGAAAGAAGTACCATGCGTCTCTGAACGCTTCACTTTATTGTTTTAATAAATAGATTAGTTTATACATCTTTGAATATCCCAGAACTCACGTGCTTCGGCACACGTTACCTTGTAACCTCAAGCAAACCCACATATAAAGGGTCGGGTTACAACATTCTCTCTCTCTCTCTCTCTCTCTCTCTCTCTCTCTCTCTCTCTCTCTCTCTCTCTCTCTCTCTCTCTCTCTCTCTCTCTCTCTCTCTCTCTCTCTCTCTCTCTCTCTCTCTCTCTCTCTCTCTCTCTCTCCACACAGGTACAAACGACGTCACCACGACCCGGTCTGAGGAACTCCTGGACAAGTACCGTAGGCTCATCCAGCAGTATAAGTCTAAATCCCCTAACATTTTGATTTCAGGAATTCTACCACGGACGTGGGATGAGAGCGACTTCTACAGTAAGGCCTTCAGCCTCAACAACCGCTTACAGACTCTCTGCGGAGAGCTTGACGTTGAGTTCTTTAACGCCTGGGCCATTTTCTACGGCCAGAGTAAACTCTTCCAGAGGGACGGAATACACCTGTCCCCCATCGGGGCAGCCAGATTCGGAAGGCTCCTCAACGACGCAGTACGAACCAAAAAACGACTTTCAGCCACGTCCTTCCATTCCGCCCGTGTAAATAGAATCCATACATCGCGACAAACTCGTAACATTGAACCCGCCAGTACCACCACCTCTATTACCAAGCCTAAAGATAACCTGAGAGTCCTTAGTTTCAATGCGCGTAGCCTAAGAAACAAGTTTGATGAACTGCGATGTCTTGCTCTGACAGAAAACTTTGACGTAATTGCTATAACCGAAACATTTATCGACACCACAAATATTGATTTAAGTTCCGAATACAACATAGATGGCTACAGACTCTTTAACAAAGATCGTGTAAACCGTAGAGGTGGTGGTGTCGCCCTTTTCGTCAAACGCTATTTGCAACCCACTGACAAAACACCAAGAAACAGTAACGTTGAACATTTGTGCGTGCGAGTAAACATAGCAAAAGTCAATTTAAATATATCTGTCACCTACAGGCCTCCGGGGCAATCACTCGATGCCGATCTTGAAATGTACAGCGTCTTAAGGCAGTCACTTAATAACAGCGACTCACTGATATTAGGAGACTTTAACCTCCCCCATATCGGCTGGGCGACACTGTCGGATACAGAGGGTGAGTCACATAGAATGATGGAATTTTTAGAAGAAAATTATCTCAGCCAAATGGTTTCTGAACCAACTCGACAAAATAACATACTTGACCTTGTTATAACGACCCAAGATAACCTAGTCAGTAATGTCACGGTAGGAGAACACCTCGGTTCCTGCGATCATAAATTAGTGCGCGTTGACATTAGAGCTCAAACATCGGTGACTGAAAATAAAGTAAAGGTGCCCAATTTCAAAAGAGCTAACTTCGTAGAAATCCGACGAAAACTAATAGAAATGCAATTATCAAATGACGGTAATGTAGAGGACGCCTGGCTAAGCTTTAAAAATTATACTTACTCACTCAGCAGGACACATTTGTCCCCTTACGAGAAGCGAATTAACACTAATAAAAGCCCACCTTGGTTTAATAGCGAAATTAAACACTCAGTCAAGGAGAGAAAATTGTTTTACAGAAAGAACAAAGCACGCCCGAAAACATTAGACTCTATAATGATGCCAGGCGATGAGTAACAGATTAGTACGTCAGGCAAAGCGGAGATATGAAGAAACTATTGCAGCCAACTGCAAAAACAATCCGAACTCCTTCTTCAGTTACATAAACAACAGAAAGGCGATCAGAAGTGGAATTGGACCCTTAACAAACAGCGACGGTGCACTAGTGACTGACAGCCAATACGTTGCAAACCTATTAAACAATTACTTTTCCTCGGTGTTTAATACTAACAGTCCTCCAACCACTACCACCAACACCAGTACTAATGTAAATCCTGAGCATGCATTGCCTAACTTTAAAATAAAACCCGATGAAGTCCTTAAAGCCCTCCAATCACTTAAAACAAATAAAAGTCCTGGACCTGACAAAGTATATCCAAAGAGCGAAATACTCTCCTCCCTCACAACCGTATTCAATATGTCCTTGCGACAAGGCATCGTCCCTTCGGATTGAAAAAAGGCTAACGTGACACCGATTTTTAAGAAAGGAGACAAAAAAGTATCAAGTAATTACAGGCCCATTAGTCTAACTTCGGTTGTAGGTAAGCTACTTGAGAGCATAATTAGAGACAAAATTGTGAGTTACCTTGAAAGCCACTCATTAATTGGGGACTCACAACATGGCTTCCGTAACAAAAGATCCTGCCTATCAAACCTATTAACCTTTTATAACGACCTCTTCACTGTTTATGACGTAACCAAATCACTGGACGTAGTCTATCTTGATTTCAGAAAGTGTTTGATAAAGTCCCACATCATAAATTACTTTACAAATTAAAGCAAATAGGTATTGACGGTCAAGTAAACCAATGGATCGCGAATTGGTTAAGCAACAGACAACAAAGAGTAGTGATTGACGGATTTAACTCAGAGAGGGCGCCGGTCACTAGTGGCGTCCCTCAGAGCTCGGTTCTTGACCCAGTGCTCTTCATTATTTACATCAACGACGTGGATGTTGGACTCAATAATCGCATTAGTAAATTTGCAGATGACGCAAAAATTGGTAACTCGGTTCTCACTGACGAAGACAGGCAAAGCCTCAAAGAGGATTTGCACAAAATTTCAGCTTGGTCTGATGGATGGGAGATGCCCTTTAACGTAGACAAGTGCCAGGTCCTTCAAGTTGGAAAGAAATAAGAAGTTCGATTACGAAATGCGTGGCGTTAAACTCACAAGCGTTCAATGCGTTAAGGACCTGGGGGTCAAAATCGCGTCAAACCTCAAATTCTCACATCAATGCATCGATGCAGCAAATAAAGCGAACAGAATGTTGGGCTTTATTAAAAGAAACTTTTTATTCAAGAATAAAGATGTGATACTTCCGCACTTCGAATATGCGGTACAGTTTTGGTCTCCCAACCATGCAAAGGACATTGCTAAATTAGAAGGTGTTCAGCGTCGGGCAACGAATATGATCCCTACCTTGCACAACAAATCCTACAAAGAAAGGCTTTCCATCCTTAACATACTCTCTCTTGAGAAACGTCGCCTCCGAGGAAAACTGATCGAATGTACTTAATGGTTTCACGAATGTAGACAGAACAAAATTGTTTATGATCGATGACATTTTGCGAACGAGGGAGAATGGCATAAAACTCAAATGTAGACAAGTAAATTCAGACTGAACCAAATTTTTCTTCACCAACGTTGTAGTGCGAGAATGGAATAAGCTCCCACCGTCAGTGGCCCAGTGTAACACGATTGGTTCCTTTAAAAACAAGCTCGACCGTCACTTCCTTGAACTTAATATTATCTAGAGTAGAAAATCAACGTTTTGGAGCCTTCTGATTAATGTAGAATCCCTTAGGATTAAGGACAGACCATCTAGTCTGGACCATCTGTGTGGTCTGATTTTCTATGTAATTCTCTCTCTCTCTCTCTCTCTCTCTCTCTCTCTCTCTCTCTCTCTCTCTCTCTCTCTCTCTCTCTCTCTCTCGGTAGACATAGACATAATAAGAATATAAGTATTTAAAGAGGAGGTGTTATGTGTACGATAACGCGCTTTTGCATACGACAATCCCTCCCATATATCTCGCTATCTATTACTCATTTGACCTTCTTAGCGATAGTGAGTAGAAGAGAATAACACATTTTCTGTATATCTTCTATTTTTGTTTACTTACTTTACTTATTTAATCCATATAAGAATATTTTAATACATGAAATACACAAGAAAACTTTGTCAATTTTAACACGTCCTTATTTTCATAGCTTATTTAAACGCCCTACCTTACCTTACAGTGCTATATTAGGGGAGATCTAACTTAAATTTAATCAATCAATCAATTTAATGAGCCGCGGGAATGGTATATATACTTACCTAAGATATTTAACATGTCAAGTTCTTATTTCCACGGTTTATATATGGTTTAAACGCCTTTCCTTACCCTACAGTGTCATATTAAGGGAAATCTACCTTAAATTTATCCTAGGGAGGCGTGAGAAGGGTCAATTTACCTTAGACATGGGTTAATTAAGCAAAATGCAAAATGGCGCCACTATAAACACTCGCCTGCGCCAGAACGGGCTGGGCCGACCATCAGGCCCCACCGGGAAGATGCCTACCGGCAATAGGCAGCAACGTTAAAAAAAAAAAAATAATAATATATGTCCAGCAGGTCACAAGAGGAGGAAGAGAAAGGCTTCAGCATCAGTGTTGCCAAACTAGTGCGAAATATGCTAGTTCTAGCGCATTGACATCACAAACCGCGTAAATTTCGTATTTTTCGCATAGCGCGTTTTTTAGTGCATTTTTGTTCAATTTGGTGCACGTTCTAGCGCATTTCTGGGAATCCATGGTTGTAGGTAATGTGTGTGTGTGTGTGTGTGTGTGTGTGTGTGTGGAGGTCGATCAGGACAGCAGGTCGCGAGGCCTACTATATATAGTAGGGATTAGCGAGCGAGGTAAAGGGAGCGGTGCATACCGTCACACCCTCCTTACCTAGCTTCCCGCCCCATAGAAACAGTCCCCTCCACACACTCACACATTCACTGCCAAGGATTCATTAAAAATTCCGGAAAGGCAGTTGCGGATTTACATTGAGGATTAAGAGGCTGCAGCCTCTCTAGGCCCAGGGCATTCAGGGGCCTCCCGATGATTAGAAAATTAATCAATAAATAGTAAATAAATAAATAGAGATGTGAAATAAAATACAATAACTCAAAAAATCTTTGAACGTTGATAGGCCTATATATAGGTGAAGGCAGTCATGACTCAGCTCGTGTCATCTGAATTTGATGACTTTTTTGGGTATTTCGTTGGGGATATACCCCAAGGGAGGCTTTTACATGAGTTTTTTTCATACGTACGTGTGCCTTCTCTGTATAAGTATGTTCTTAGTCATTTCAAACAAGTGCTTGTCCGACATTTGATTATACACGGAGAAACTAATCAGACGAGACAACGCAGTTGACTAAAACGGGTCAAATATTATACATACGCAGGGCCGGGGGTCAAATTACACATACGCGGCTATATCTAAGCCAGAGAGGCTGAATCGGCCTTGGTTATGTAATGTTAACGCCGGGAGCAGCACAATGCTGAACCTGACTTGTGAACTTTCGTTGGTAATTAAAATGTTCGGTCTCCTTAGCTCCAATAACATTATACTGAGTTTGTTAGGTTATTATTTTGTAGAATATACTGTAGGTTGATAGTTGAGTAGATATTTATAGTATTCTCATTTTTGTTGTTGTTGTTGTTGTTGTTGTTGTTGTTGTTGTTGTTGTTGTTGTTGTTGTTGTTGTTGTTGTTATTATTATTATTATTATTATTATTATTATTATTATTATTATTATTATTATTATTATTATTATTATAGTAGCAGTAGAAAGTGGCAGTATCAATATGATCTCAAAGTAATAACGATCAATACTATCATGATAACAATTATTTAGCTGCTATTACTGTCTTCAATGGAGGGAAGGAGACGAAAATTTTCCTAGTGCATTTCTAGCGCATTTCACACCTCAGTCTAGCGCTATTACACCCGACGTATTTGGCAACACTGTTCAGCATATGGCGGCCTGACGGTCCTCATATTTTCGTCTTGTTCGTCTGTTTTGGTGAGTTTTCTGTCTCGTCCCTGGCGGCTTTATGTGTGGGAGGATGTGAGATGCTGAGAGAGATGGTGTGAGGGTGTGGCTAGTAGAATGTGTGCCAGGAGGAGGAGGAAATACTACCAAAAACTGTTATAATGATTGGTAAGTATTCGGGTTAATATGTAGGACAGGGTGACCAGACAGTCCCCGTTTTCAGTGACCTGTCCCCGGCTACTGCTGTCCCCGGCTACTGCTGTCCCCGGCTACTGCTGTCCCCGGCTACTGCTGTCCCCGGTTTTCACTGTGACTGAAAGATCCGAAATTCGAATAAAGGAAAAAATGAAAAAAACAATAAAAACGAAAATGTTGAGCAAACTATACGTCTAGCTGCGCACCGTACTACTCGCTCTGTACAGCGCTAAGGCACAGTGTATGTAACCAAGGAAATGATGAACAGCTTTGCTCGGCATAATTTGCGAGACTGCCTTCCAAGAACATACAAATTGTTAAGCAGTTGAATTTTTATTCAATTCCTTTGCAATTTAGGATAAATAGGGTGACAAACTTTTTTTGGGGGGGGTTATTTCGTTGGGGATATACCCCAATGGAGGAAGGCGGAGCATGCCGCGCAACCCCCCAGACGGCTGGTAGAGAGTACCCAAATCTTTCAAGGAGGAGACCCAACAACGGGGCTGAGGGTGTCGGAAAGAGCCCACCTTTCCACCCCCATGGTAACTGATAGGTCTCGAACCCATATGCTCCAGGCACCCCGCCGAAGCGCAAGGCCGAGACTCTTTTAATATTGAAAAGTGTAAGACTCTACATATGGGAAGTAATAATGTCCAGCATGATTATTTCATGAGTGTTGGTGGTGCAAGACATGGTTTGGAAAAGGTGGAGGTGGAAAAGGATTTAGGTGTACAGATCAGTAGAGACTTGAAACCCAGTAAGCAGTGTTTGGAAGCAGCAAAAAGGGCAAATAATGTGTTACGTTCTCTTAAAAGAAGCTTTGTATGCATTGAAAAAGACGGCTTTCAAATTCTGTATAAGTGTTATGTTCGTCCGCATCTTGAATACCTACTGTGTACAAGCCTGGGCACCTTACTATCGTAAAGACATAACCCACCTTGAAAGAATTCAGCGTAGAGCTACAAAACTGGTGAAAGGACTGCAACATCTGACGTATGAAGAAAGACTAGTTGTACTGGATATCCAGTCTCTGGAGAGACGAAGGGTGCGTGGAGACCTCATAGAAACCTATAAGGTACTGACAGGGAAGGAATCAATCGAAAGTGCACAGTTCTTCACGCCTGCAGCATCTACACACCTTCGGGGAAATGCCATGAAGCTGTTCAAATCAAGATCCAAACTACTGCTACGCCAAAAAATTTTCAGTCAGAGGGTGGTTAACCAATGGAACAAGTTGCCACAGCACGTCATACAGGCAAGCTCGGTGAATGTGTTTAAGTCCAGACTCGACAAGTACCTTAAAGACATGGGTTTATACTATTAGGCCAGGCCTACAAAATAACCCATAACCCTTAAGTGTAAGTGTAAGTGTACCACGGGACCACGGGAGCCCCCCGAGAGAAACTTTTGAATGCTGCTTTAGGAATGGTAAGGGCAGTGTCCCTGTTTTGTTTTTTCAATGACAAAAATACTACATGTTTTGTAGGTTTTTACGCCTCTGAACCGAAAATGTCCCCGGATTTTGTCTCAGAAATCTGGTCACCTTAATGTAGGAGGAGTAGGCGTGGTCTGTCAAGCACAGGGGACGTATATTCTATATTGTTTATACCTCAGTGTGTGCAAAGTAATCTATTGAGCATCGGAAATGGTCTAGAACATATGTTCAAATGGTGGGGGGGTCAAGTGGGGGTGAAGCCCCCCTTCCCCTCCGTTAGCCATTAGGGTAAAGGTCCAGTATAACTCCGGCGCCTTAATTTTGGTCTATTTTCTTCCAAACCTTCACAAAACCCTTTGTACACATATAATACATTAATTACACCACAACACCCTGCCTGAAGTCATCGAGAGAGCAGGGGAGGGGGAAGCGCCTGGAATCAGTGGAGGCCCACCTCAGTTGTGCCAATAACAGGCAAAATCGACCAAAGTAACCAAAGTAAGTAAAAAGTGGCGGACAAATGCCACCTGTTTTAGGGTGGTTAGCGATGGTAGTGAAAAGGCATATACATACATTTGTTTTGTTGGCGGCGGCGGCCATTGGGAGGTGAGCAGTGTTGCCAACGATCCGGTTAGCGATGGTATGCTTGGTTAGCGCTGGTAAGCTTGGTTAGCGATTAGCCCACGCATGTGAGCCCAGGTCCACCACGCATGGTTATTATTTTTTGTTTTAGAACACGCAGCCCAAGGGCTGCCGTGCTGAGGGCCAGGTATATTATTAGGTAAAGGTGCGTGTTCTAAAAAAAATAATAACCACGCGTGGTGGACCTGGTCTCACATGCGCTATCGCTGAATCGTGCCAACACTGCTCACCTTCCAATGGCCGCCGCCACCAAAACAAATGTATGTATATTTTCACTACCATCGCTAACTAAATAGTAGACGGTATTTCTCTGCCACTTTTTACTAATGTAGTTTAAAAATAATTTGTGACTATTGAAAAAGAGAGAAACCTTACTCGCTCGCTCGCTTGCATAGAAAACGGGTGTGAATGGCAGAGTGGGGCGGAGTGTGCTACGGGGAACCGTAGTACTCCTGATATATGTACCCCCCTAAAAGTAGGTTTTTACTGGTTTGCGCAGAAAACAACTATCTACACCAAAAAAGTTCTCATATTTTGTCCTTGAAAATATAATGTGTGTCTTGAAAATAATACGCCTACTTTTCGTACATTTTTACCAGTATTCGTTCTTTTGACACTAGTTCATTTGTTATACTTCAGATCAATAAATCTTTTTGGTAAATCTTAAGACTAGCGGCTCCTAGTGGGTGTGCATTTAGGGCATGGACGGGGTTTTGACAAGCGGACAGGCGTGTTTATGTCACAAGGGGTGTATTTTTCCACGCTGGCCTCACGATTTCTTTCAAGTCGATGGGCAATGAGACTACGAGCTCCGGGGTGAAGAAAGGGAAGAGCCTGCTCGGAAAAAAACCCTTCTTGTGACATAAACACGCCTGTCTGCTTGTCAAAACCCCGTCGTACGTGCTAGAAATGTTGTAATTATCCCCACACCGTGCCCTAAACGCACACCCACTAGGAGCCGCTATTCCTAAGATTTACTGGATTTCCTCCCTTAACTATAATATGGAGGCGGAATATCGTATTTTGGAGGCGCGGAGTCAATGTACACAGTTACCCCAAACAGCTCCAGACATTCCAGGAGCCCACACCCAGAGCCCTCCGAAGGTTAGCCCTGAGCCTGGTTCTGCAGGCTTCCCCAAAAACAAAAAGAATGGCTAGTCCAGCGGTTCCCTAAATTTTTAGGCCACACACCACCTCCCAGTCCGTGACCAAGTCCACGCACCCCCGCCAAGATTCCAGCAGTACTAAGGTTCCGTCGATTTCCTGTAATTTCATCCAGTTTCTACAAATTTTGTGCTGGCAAAGTATGAGGCTCTGAGCGACGGCTATCAAAACTGAACGAATATGTACCTGCGGGGTGGATGAATGTGCTCAGAGTCTGGGTAAGATTCAAACGGAGAACGGACAACTCCCTCCGCTGAAGCGTACAGCAAACATTACTTTTAAAACAATAGCAGTTAACGATGTGTTTGGAATTTTAATGAGACATACAATCCGACATTACATTATTTTTTTTCTTACACACCCCTAGTGATCACCTCATGCCGTGCGGTCAGGGTCGCCAGCAAAACCGGATCGGGTCGAGGCTCACGCCACAACCTCAACCTCTACTATGTATTTTGTTTTTGGCAGGTATATTTTTTTGTGGGGGGAGGGGGTTCAAGCCCCTCCCCCCACTGGCCAAGATCAAGGGCTGGACTAACTGCTCACCAAAGGGCTTGGGGGGGACTGTCAGGAGTGGAGGATAGGATAGGAAAGGAAGGGAAGGGAAGGAAAGAAAAGGGAAGGGAAGGGAAGGGAAGGGAAGGAAGGGAAAGGAAGGAAAGGGAAGGAAAGAAAAGGGAAGGAAAGAAAAGGGATGGGAAGGGAAGGGAAAGGAAGGAAAGAAAAGGGATGGGAAGGGAAGGGAAAGGAAGGAAAGGGAAGGAAAGAAAAGGGAAGGATAGGAATACATAGGAAGAACAGACACCAGAAGACCTATCGGTCTATCGGTCTGTTTACTGCCGCTACTCATAGCTGGGCGTTATTGCGATAAGTTATCGCGATACTTTATCGCCGTTAACGAAATCGGGTTATCGGCCATCCGCTACTTATTTAAATATATATCGGTATCTTCGTTACTTTTGTGACCAAACCAGCGATAATCATTACTTTTTCCGCCTCTTAGAAAAAAAAAACTGTCTCCTCCCTACTCCGCATGCGTGGCCCAGGCGCCCGTGTTCTATGAAAAAACTTCGGGGTATGAAATATCTGCGGTGAAGAGATTTCATACTTAGATCATCAATATTAAAACACTTGGTTATTTCTTTATGTTAGACACAAAAATCAATATTTCAAAGAGAAAAATCATTTAACTTTGCCCCCAAAATTATTATTCACTGCCTCAAATTTAAAACTCCATATTCGTTTGTGAGCATGCCATGGTATTGAAGGCACACGGTGTTGTGTTATTTGATGACCCATCGTCAAAAGCAGGCGCTTTTGTTTACAAACACTGGTCTCTCGTGAACTGTGCATGTTCAGACCAGTAAGCGTAGCTCTGTACAGTCTCGCAAAGCATTTTAACACATTAAGAGTTGCTGGAAGGCTGAATCAGACAGACAGTACCACCATCCTCGTTGTTTCTAGAACGACACTCTGTACATATAAATACAACTCGTACAGAGTGTCGTTCTAGAAACAGCTGAATGATGGTAGCGTATTGTATGTCTGATTCAGCCTTCCAGCAACATATAATTACGGTTAAAAAGCTTTGTGAGACTGTACAGATCTACGCTTGCTGGTCTGAGCATGCGCATTTCATGAGAGACTAGTGTTTAAATTTTGACGGCAGGATGCCAAATAACACAACAAGGTTCAAGCGTTTAGTATTACCGTCCATATATGCGTGTCAGCGTGTGGTTTTCAGGTATTATTAATTTTCTAAAATACAGATAATGAAAATTTGAATTCATCTATGTTTTTTTATTTGAAATATCAATAAAGTATCGTTTTTGCCTATCGGACTTATCGCTAGCTAGTATCGGAATTATGGGTTTATATTGGGTATCGGTTATAGGTTATTGCCTATATTTGTGTCTCCAGTTAACGAATATCGGTTATCACCGATAAGGTTTTCCATTATCAGTTATCGGTTATCGAGAATAAGGTTTTCTGTTATCGTGCCCAGCTACGCCGCTACTACTAGTAATCTATGTGTGGTAGGACAAAACAGAATAGATGAAGGCTCCTCCCCACCCACCTCTCCCTCCGGCAACGTGCCAGCAGGAAATAGTTAGAAGAGAACACCATGTACCTTTAAGGAAGAAAGGGACATGGAAATTTTACAGTAAAGAGAGAAATAAGAGGAACTTACTACCCTTAACACACTACTGGTAACCTAAGCTGTGGGGGAAAATGGCTTCATTACATAAGAACATAGAAACACAGGGAGACTGGAAGAGGCTGAGTGGCCTACACAGGGCAGCCCCAGAATCACCCCTAATACTCACGATGGGTGAGGTGTAGTTTCAGGGGCACAGGTGGAGGCTTGATCCTCGTTTTACCGGCGGTACTATGCACGCACCAGTACCCTGTCACCTTACTGCACCCACACCTCACTCCACCTGTCATGCGGACATTAACTGTTGCTTTACTCTATTGTTAACTTACGCTACTTGCAATCTAGGTTGTGGGGGAGAATAATATGGATTTAGGTTGAGGTTTTGCTGCACTCTGTCTGGAAACATGCGAAGAAGAGTCAGTATAATCTTATATCCCGGAAGTACTTATCTAATGAAGACTTGAAGCTATTGATACTCTGCGCTAACTACTGACGGTGGGAGTGTATTCCAGTGATCGACGACTATTATTGAAAAAACTTCTGCGCACCAATGTGTTACATCGCTTTCCCTTTAACTTCATACCGTTGCTGCGTGTTATTGTGTTGGTGTCTCTCTGAAATAGACTATCTGGGTTAATGTTGTCGAATCCATTAAGGATTTTGAACACTTCAGTTAAGTCCCCTCTTATCCTTCGCTTTTTTAGGGAAAACATATCTAAACGCTTTAAACGCTCGTCATATGTCAAGTTTCGGAGCGCTGGAATTTGTTTGGTTGCTTGTCGCTGTATCTTTTCTAGCAAAAGTTGATCTTTGATATAGTTCGGTGACCAGAACTGAAAGGTGTATTCTAGGTGTGGTCTTACAAATGCTAAATATAATCTCTTCATAAGTTTGGGTGATTTATAATCAAAGTTTCTTGAGATTAATCCAAACATCATATTGTCTTTTTTACTCGCTGCAAACATTGATCACTCATTTTAAAAGTGTTACTGATAATGACACCAAGATCTTTTTCTTGTTTTACTTTGCTGAGCTCATGTCCTTGAATCTGATATTTAAAGTTTGGATTTTTTTTCACCTATGTGCATTACTTTACATTTATCTACGTTAAAACTCATTTGCCATTTTTCGCTCCAGTCGGCAAGTCTTATTAAGTCTGATTGAATATTCTCGCAACTTTGACTGTTCATTACTGTACCGTAGGGAAGGGAAAGAAAGGAAAAGAAAGGAAAGGGAAGGGAAGGGAAGGGAAAGAAAGGAAAGGAAAGGAAGGAAAGGGAAGGGAAGGGAAGGAAAGAAAAGAAAAGAAAAGGGATGGGAAGGGAAGAAAAGGGAAGGATAGGAAAGGAAGGAAAGCAAAGGAAAGGAAAGGAAGGGAAGGGAAGGGAAGGAAAGGAAAGGAAAGGAAAGGAAAGGAAAGGAAAGGAAAGGAAAGGAAAGGAAAGGGAAGGGAAGGGAAGGAAAAAAAGGAAAGGAAAGGAAAGGAAAGGAAGGGAAGGGAAGGATAGGTAAGGAAGGGAAGGGAAGGGAAGGAAAGGAATGGAACGAATTGGAAGGGAATAAAAGAGAAGGGAATGGAAGGATAGGGAAGGGAAGGGAAGGGAAGGAAAGGAAAGGAAGGGAAGAAAAGGAAGGGAAGGAAGGAAGAAAAGGGAAGGGAAGGATAGGGAAGGGAAGAAAAAGGAAGGGAAGGGAAGGATAGGGAAAGAAGGGAAGGGAAGGATAGGGAAGGAAAGGAAGGGAAGGGAAGGAAAGGGAAGGAAAGGAAAGGAAGGGGAGAGAAGGGAAGGAAAAGGAAGGATAGGGAAGGAAAGGAAGGGAAGAAAAGGAAGGGAAGGGATAGGAAGAAAAGGGAAGGGAAGGGAAGGAAAGAAAGGAAGGAAGGAAGGAAGGAGAAGGGAAGGAAGGGAAGGAGAGGGAAGGGATAGGAAGAAAAGGGAAGGGAAGGAAAGGAAGGAAGGAGAAGGGAAGGAAGGAAAGGGAAGGAAGGAAGGAAGGAAGGAAAGGGAAGGGAAGGAAGGGAAGGAAAGGAAGGAAGAAGGGAAGGAAAGGAAAGGAAGGGAAGAAAAGGAAGGGAAGGGATAGGAAAGAAAGGAAGGAACGAAGGAAGGAAGGAAGGAGAAGGGAAGGAAGGGAAGGAGAGGGAAGGGATAGGAAGAAAAGGGAAGCGAAGGGAAGGGAAGGGAAGGAAAGGAAGGAAGGAGAAGGGAAGGAAGGAAAGGGAAGGAAGGGAAGGGAAGGAAGGGAAGGAAGGAGAAGGGAAGGAAGGGAAGGAAAGGAAGGAAGAAGGGAAGGAAGGGAAGGGAAGGGAAGAAAGTACAGGAAGGAAGAGAGAGAAAGGAGGATAAAGGGAGAAAGATAAAATTAAAGATATGAAGAAAAGATGAGATAAGAGAAAGAGAGAGTGAGAAAGAGATAACAAGGAGAGAGATAAAAGAAGGGAGAGGAGAGAAGGAAAATGAAAGAGGAATAATGAGAGAGAGAGAGAGAGAGAGAGAGAGAGAGAGAGAATTACATAGAAAATCAGATCACACAGACCCCATGGTCCAGACTTGGTGGTCTGTCCTTAAACCTAAGTGATTTTACATTAATCAGAAGGCTCCAAAACGTTGCATTTCTACTCTAGTTGATATTAAGTTCAAGGAAGTGACGGTCGAGCTTGTTTTTGAAGGAGTCAATCGTGTTACACTGGACCACTGATGGTGGGAGCTTATTCCATTCTCACACTACAACGTTGGTGAAGAAAAATTTGGTGCAGTCTGAATTTACTTGTCTACATTTGAGTTTTATGCCATTGTTCCTTGTTCGCAAAGTGTCATCGATCATAAACAATTTTGTTCTGTCTACATTCGTGAAACCATTAAGTATTTTAAAACATTCGATCAGTTTTCCTCGGAGGCGACGTTTCTCAAGAGAGAACATGTTAAGGGTGGAAAGCCTTTTTTCGTAAGATTTGTTGCACAAGGAAGGGATCATTTTTGTTGCTCGACGCTGAACACCTTCTAGTTTAGCAATATCCTTTGCATGGTGGGGAGACCAAAACTGTACCGCTTATTCCAAGTGGGGTCTGACTAAACTATTGTAGAGCGGAAGTATTACATCTTTATTCTTGAATAAAAAGTTTCTTTTAATGAAGCCCAACATTCTGTTCGCTTTATTTGCTGCATCGATGCATTGATGTGAGAATTTGAGGTTTGACGCGATTTTGACCCCCAAGTCTTTAACGCATTAAACACTTTTGAGTTTAACGCCGCGCATTTCGTAATCGAACTTCTTATTTTTTGTTCCAACTTGAAGGACCTGGCACTTGTCTACGTTAAAGGGCATCTCCCATTTATCCGACCAAGATGAAATTTTGTGCAAATCCTCTTGGAGGCTTTGCCTGTCTTCGTCAGTGAGAACCGAGTTACCAATCTTTGTGTCGTCTGCAAATTTACTAATGCGATTATTGAGTCCAACATCCACATCGTTAATGTAAATAATGAAGAGCACTGGGCCAAGAACCGAGCCCTGAGGGATGCCACTAGTGACCGGCGCCCACTTTGAGTTAAATCCATCAATCACAACTCTTTGTTGTCTGTTGCTCAACCAATTCACGATCCATTGGTTTACTTGACCGTCAACGCTTATTTGCTTTAATTTCTAAAGTAATTTATGATGTGGGACTTTATCAAACGTCATAAACTGAGAAGAGATCGTTATAAGAGGTCAGTAGGTTTGACAGGCAGGATCTTTTGTTACGGAAGCCATGTTATGAATCCCCAATTAATGAGTGGCTTTCAAGGTAACTCACAATTTTGTCTCTATTTATGCTCTCAAGTAGCTTACCTACAATTGAAGTTAGACTAATGGGTCGGTATTTACCTGGTACTTTTTTGTCTCCTTTCTTAAAAAATCGGCGTCACGTTAGCCTTTTTCCAATCCGAATGGACGATGCCTTGTCACAAGGACATATTGAATATGGTAGTGAGGGAGGAGAGTATTTCGCTCTTTGTTTCTTTAAGCAGTATAGGATATACTTTGTCGGGTCCAGGACTTTTATTTGTTTTAAGTGAGTGGAGAGCTTTAAGGACTTCATCGATGTTATTTCAAAATTATGAAATGCCTGAATTTGCTCTTTACAACACTCCCACACGGCCTCTGCGTGTAACGAAACACACGAGAAATTAATCCAGACAAGGAAAGGTTTGCCGGCGCCGGGGATTGAACCTGCGACCAGCGTAACGGGAGAGCCACTCCCTTACCAGTCAGCCAAAGAGGTACCCCACTGGCTAAGTGGGTTATGGGAGGCTCGCCCATCAGACAAGTCGTGTCACTACACGGCTCCCCATTCCTATTTAGATTAATTTCTGTGTGTTGAGCTCCCGTTTTCTATGAACTTCGGAGAGCATGGGCCATCACTCTACCTGTTACCCTCTCGGGGTGACACAACAGAACCACAGGAGAGGATGCCCACCGCTGCTGCCACCAGTGAAATGCCAGAATTTTTCTCTTTACAACACTCCCACACGACCACTGTGTGTAACGAAACACACGAGAAAGTAATCCAGACAAGGAAAGGTTTGCCGGCGCCGGGGATCGAACCCGCGATCAGCGTAACGGGAGAGCCACTCCCTTACCAGTCGGCCAAAGAGGTACCCCCCTGGCTAAGTGGGTTATGGGAGGCTCGCCCATCAGACAAATCGTGTCATTACAGTTAGGCAATGCATGCTCGAGATTTACAATAGTACTGGTGTTGGTGGTAGAGGGAGGAAGACTGTTAGTGTTAAACACCGAGGAAAAGTAATTGTTTAAGAGGTTTGCAATGTGTTGGCTGTCAGTCACTAGTGCACCGTCGCTGTTTGTTAAAGGTCCAATACCACTTTTGATCGCCTTTCTGTTGTTTATGTAACTGAAGAAAGATTTCGGATTATTTTTACAGTTGGCTGCAATATTTTCTTCATATCTTTTTAGTCGTCACCTGGCATCATTATAAAGTCTAATATTTTCGGGCGTGCTTTGTTCCTTCTTTAACCTGTAAAACAATTTTCTCTCATTGACTGATTGTTTAATTTCACTATTAAACCACGGTGGACTTTTATTAGTGTTAATTCGCTTTTCGCACAAGGGGACGAATGTGTTCTGCTGAGCGAGTAAGTGATTTTTAAAGCTTAGCCAGGCTTCCTCTACGTTGCCGTCATCTGATTGTTGTATTTCTGTTAGTTTTTGTCGGATTTCTACGAAGTTAGCTCTTCTGAAATTGGGCACCTTTACTTTATTTTCAGTCACTGATGATTGAGCTCTAATGTCGACGTGCACTAATTTATGATCGCAAGAACCGAGGTGTTCTCCTACCGTGACATTACTGACTAGGTTATCTTGGGTCGTTATAACAAGGTCGAGTATATTATTTTGTCGAGTTGGCTCAGAAACCATTTGGCTTAGATAATTTTCTTCCAGAAATTTGATCATTCTATGTGACTCGCCTTCTGTACCTGACAGTGTCGCCCAGTCGATATGGGGGAGGCTAAAGTCTCCTAATATCAGTGAGTCGTTGTTATTAAGTGACTGCCTTAAGACGCTGTACATTTCAAGGTCGTCATCGAGTGATTGCACGGGAGGTCTGTAGGTGACAGATATATTTAAATTGACTTTTGCAATGTTTACTCGCACGACAAATGTTGAACTTTACTGTTTCTTGGTGTTTTGTCAGTGGGTTGCAAATAGCTTTTGATGAAAAGGGCGACGCCACCACCTCTACAGTTTACACGATCTTTGTTGAAGAGTCTGTAGCCATCTATGTTGTATTGGGAACTTAAATCAATATTTGTGGTGTCGATAAATGTTTCGGTTATAGCAATTACGTCAAAATTTTCTGTTAGAGCAAGACATCTCAGTTCATCAAATTTGTTTCTTAGGCTACGTGCATTGAAACTAAGGATTTTTAAGTTATCTAGAGGCTTGGTAATAGAGGTGGTGGTACTTGCGGGATCACGGTTACGGGTTTGTTGCGATGCACGGCATCTATTTACATGGAGAGAGAGAGAGAGAGAGAGAGAGAGAAATAATAATAGTAATAATAATTAAAAAATATTAATAACCGTCTTTATCCACAGCTCTGAAGAACGAAGGAAGGAAGGAAGGAAGGCCATCTTGGAAGACTCAAGACCCTGTCACCCCAGTCCAAAGAAAGGTCAAGGAGGTCACATTACGAAGGAGCAGACCAGTCAACTAGTCCCTTGTTAAGTTATTGGAAAGGGAAGGGAAGGATAGGCAAGGGAAGGGAAGGAAAGGATAGGGAAGGGAAGGGGAGGATAGGGAAGGAAAGGAAAGGAAAGGAAACATGGAAACATGGAAATGCAGGCAACAGAAAGCCTATTGGCTCATTATTAGATCGCCTGCTTGGGTGATTTAATCTGCTCGACAGCCACTTGGGGCTTGAGGAGCAGATGAAAGCACCTCGTTATTCAGTTTACTCCCGACGCAGCAAAATGACGGTCAATTCTGTATTTGAAGTTGATGGTATTCGCATCTACTGGAAGATTGTTTCAGTGGCGGATGACTCGGTTTGAAAAGAAACTCCTACTAATGTCTGTGTTACATCGACTCAACTGAATGGGTAAACCGTTATTTCTAGTTCTTGAGTTGGTTTGCAGTTCAAAGAATTTGGAGTAATCGACGTTATTGAACTTTTTCAGGTATTTGAAGACTTGAATCATATCCCCTCGTAGGCGTCTTTTCTCCAGTGTAAAGAGATTGAGTCACTTGAGTCGTTCCTCGTACGGTTGAGCCCTTAAGGTTGCAATCATCTTCGTGGCGCGTCTTTGAATCCTTTCCAGTAAATCAATGTCCTTTCTGTAGTTAGGAGACCAGAACTGTACTGCATACTCGAGGTGCGGTCTTACCATGGAATTATACAAGGATAGCATCACGTCTGGTGTTTTACACTCGAAGTTCCTCGCTATGAACCCGAGCATAGTGTTGGCTTTGTTATATGCTTTTTTACAGTGATTCATGTGTTTCAGGTCACTGCTGATAGTGACTCCAAGATCCTTTTCCTCCTGCATTGCCTGCAGAGGTTTCCCATTCATGATGTATGTGTGGTTACTATTTTGGGACCCAATGTGCATGACTTTGCATTTGTCAACATTAAATGACATTTGCCATTTTTCCAACCATTCGATAATGTGATTGAGGTCTTTTGAATGATTTCGCAGTCGGTCTTTGTGAGGGCCTTTCCACCCACCTTGGTGTCATTAGCAAATTTCAATATTGTGGATTTCAGTCCTGATTCGAGGTCACTGATCTATATGATCAATAGAATGGATCCCAGCACTGACCCTTGAGGCTCTCCACTAGTGACTGGAAGCCAATCGGAAGGCTGTCCGTTGAGTAGTACTTGTTGTTTTCTGCTGGTGAGCCAAACTCTTATCCACGCAATCAGATTGGCTCCAATGTCCGCCGAGTGCGGTTTCTTAAGGAGTCACTCGTGTGGTACCTTGTCAAAGGCTTTTTGAAAGTCCAGGTATATAACATCACTGGGGATGTGGGCATCTCAGTTCTTATATATACCTTGGAAGAAGTCTAATAAATTTGTTAGGCAGAAGCGCTTGTTTCTGAAGCCATGCTGGGTGTCGGAGATTATATTATTGTCTTCTAGAAACTTAACAAGTTTATCTCTAATAATCTTTTGAGTATTTTTCCTGCCACTGATGTCAAACTTATGGGCCTGTAGTTTAATGCAACGCTTTTGTCTCCTTTTTTGAAAATTGATGTTACGTTCGCCATCTTCCACTCTTCCGGGACCTTGTTCAGTTGAACTGACCGGTTGAATATATTAGTGAGTGGCTCAAGTATTTGTTGTTTAAGCTCTTTTAATAACCGGGGGACAAACTGTCGGGTCCCGTTGACTTGTTCGTGTCGAGTTTGTCCAAGCACTTTTTCACTTCTTGGTCGCTTATCGAGTCAATTTCCAGGGGCGTGATCCCCCTCGGCGGGTCAGGGCCCTCAGGAATGGTTTCAATGTCCTCGACTGTGAATACGGATGCGAAGTTACTGTTGAGGATTCTGGCCATCTGTTTACTCTCCCGAGTTACAGATCCAGTCTCGTCTGTCAGGGGGTTACTTTCGTACCCAGGGAATGACAGTTCGGATTTTAGATGTGCAGAGTTGGCCCAAGTCTCTGTGATGGCTACCACATCTGGTTTCTCTGTTGCAATATACCCCCTAATTTCGTCCTTTTTGGGTATTAAACTACGTGCATTTGTGTACATGATAGAAATGTGACCCCTGTTTTTGCTGTGACGAGTTATACCAGTTCGCTTGTCGGAGGCGTCGTTAGTTACACAGTTTCTTGTGAGTCGCACCGACGCTACGGATGGTTGAAAGGAAATGAAACGAAAGGGAAGGGAAGGGAAGGATAGGGAAGGGAAAGGGAGGATAGGGAAGGGAAGGAAGAGAAGGATAGGGAAGGAAAGGAAAGGAAAGGAAAGGGAAGAAAAGGAATGGAAAGGAATCAACAGAGAAGTACATAGTTCAGCTTACAGTCACATACAGTTAGATACATACAGTTACACTCGTATAGATTTACATACAGTTTCGAAGGTGTTTGACTCAGTGCATCGTGGATTGGCCTGGCCCATGGTGTTATGGACTCGCTCAACACAAGTACAGTAAACCGTCGATATGACGGACTAATTTGGGGGGGAACTTAGTCCGTTAGTGCCGAAAGTCCGTTATAAGTGGCGAAGATTTAAAAAAACGTAAAATAATAAATCGCCGAACCTAGTAAACATAGGTATGTATATTTTTTATTTTGTATGTTGTGTGCACGTTGTCTGTATAGCCGCACAGCACACTTGGCGACGGACTGCGAGGCACTGAGGCTGCTAGGTTGGCAGTGAGGTCTTGCATGGGGGCCGTATTGTTACGGGTATGGGTAAAATTTTACAAGCGCGCCCATCTCCCACTGGCAGACAAAACTTTTTTTTTGGTAGTTTTCGGTGTGTTATGAAATAATCTGCAAACTGTTTCTGTCACAAATAATTAAATGATTGACTTTTCAATGCCTGTGTTACACCCGCTGCAGCACCCGCAAAATAACTCGCAGAGAGACATGTTCAACTTGCTTAGTTTGTACATTTCACTCACTGCTCACAAAGATCACAAGTGGATAAACTAGAACAAAACCAGGTTAATTAATGTTTTTCCTGCCGTGTATTCCACCAGTGTGCATGCGTGGTGGACAGCAGAGTGACTTATTTCTGCGAGGAGGTATTTCTCGGAACACCAGTCCGCGAACTGGACCACGCACACCGCCGCCATGTCCCGTCCCGCGCTGCGTATTTCCGCGCCCCTCACTGCGTGCCCATTAAATTTAACCCGTACAGTGTCGTCTTTTGTCATCAATAGGGGTCATACCAGGTTGCACTTTTTTTTTTTTTTTTTCCTAAAAATGTTTAAAAAAATACAAATTATTTGATATATGTATTATTTATATGCGAGGAATGTAACCCTAGATTGTTCGCTGTCTTATTTTTCTGTCTCAGAGCTAACGATGTCATACCAGGAAAGGGCAATTTATCTTTAATTTTTTTTAGAGCCTATATTCTTTCTATTATAAACACTTCTCACAACCGTAAAGCGTGAGTAATTTATAAGTACTTCTTTACATCACAAAATCCTCAAAAAATAAACAGGAATTGTAAGTACAAGAAAATGGTTGGATGCGCATCAGGCAACACCGCTCGCTTCAAGGCCGTCTGTACTACAACCGTAGTTCACAAAGTTCAGCAAAACACTATGAAGCTTCCGACGATAAGTTTTCATTTCCGATCACTGTGAACCATAATTTACAATTCCACATGCCTTACTAATTATAGAATTGAGGAGTAATTACCTAGAAGACAGTAACTTCTTGTATAATGATTTTTGTTGGAATGCGGACAAATGTACAGAAAGGCTTTTTAACATCCATTTAAAAATACGAAGACTTGTCAAATTATTCCTCTTTACTGTCAATGAACAATGTTACATACACAAATAAAAATAAAGGGCGTATAAGCCCTCAAAAGAGCTTGCGTATATATACGTACTAAACACTTTCCTAAGAGGTACGTATATGTACGTACTAAACACTGTACGGGTTAATGACCAAACATAACTTAGCCTAACCTACCTAAGGTGGGGTTCAGTCCTCCTCGACACTCTTAAGCTGTGCCTGTACCGACACTCACAAACACTTGGCTATTTTCCATTACATTTATGCCTTGGATTGATGCATGAGACTTTCTTGTAGTGTAAATACGTTCTTCATTTGAACGGAAACCACGAGGAGGAAAGTATTTCATGAGGTGGGCTGAGGCAGACTACTGGAACCGAAAGATGGGGCAGCAGATAAAGGGAGGAGGGCGAGGTGACTAGCAGACGCTGTTGTAGTTACCAGAAGCAGGTGGCTCAAAAACTATTCTTGGTCGGTCCCCGTGGATTTCTAACCGTCTGACCTCGTCCGTCATATCTGAAATCCGTTATAAGCGGGTCCGTTACACCCAGGGTTTACTGTATAGTTAAGGTCAATTTGCCTACAGTTTAGATAGATAGTTTTATACAGTTTAGACTTAGCTTTCTTTCTTTCTTTCTCTTTAAAGTTAATATTGCCTTTGTTATAGAGTTCAGCTTCCTCTCACTAGGTAGGCATAGACATAGGCCTATACAGTTTTAGTTAGCTTTCTTTCCATATAAGTCTTTTCAGCTTCCTCTCACTAGGTAGGCATAGACATAGGCCTATACAATTTAGTTAGCTTTCTTTCCATATAACAGTCTTATACGGTTAGCTATACATACAGTAGTTGACAGTTTATTTTGTTTGTGTATATCTTTTTTACAGCTTAGTCAGTAAGTTAGTTAAGGCATATTACTATTATTATTATTACCTTACCGTCTAACACACTCTCTCTCTCACATAGGAATATAACACACACATTACAACTTAACTTTTTTATTAATAGAAAAACACACATATACATACATAAATATACACATAGTAACATTGATAAGGCTATGTGGGTGCTATGTTGGCTAATGGGAAGGGGGAGGAGGTCCTTTATGTGTCTGTGGGGGGTTGTCAACATACTGTGGGGGGTCCATCTGTGGGGTCCTGTAGGCTGTGGTGAGGTGAGAGAGAGAGAGAGAGAGAGAGAGAGAGAGAGAGAGAGAGAGGCACCTCTCTCTCTTTCTCACCTCTCAAGTCTCTCTTTCACTCTCTCTATGATCTGATGTATGTAATTATGCATATGTTGTATATCTCTTTCTCACCTCTCGAGTCTCTCTTTCACTCTCTCTATGATCTGATGTATGTAATTATGCATATGTTGTATAATATGACTATGTATGTATATGTGTTTGTTATATGGACTAATAAAAATGGAAAATATAAAAAAAGGTGTTTGTCATATGTGCCTGTGTGTGTGTGTGTTTACCTAGTTGTGGCATACGGGAAAAGAGCTACTCGCGCTGTCCTGTCTCCATATCAGCTCTTGTCCAAGTTTTCCTTAAAATCATGAATGTTTCTTGCACAAACCACCTCCTCCTCCAGCCTATTCCATAGCTCAATGCTTCTGTTTGGGAAGCTAAACTTTTTCACATCTCGCCTACATGTGGTCGCCCTGAACTTCTTTCCATGTCCTCTCGTTTCTCTCTCATTCCACACACACAGGTCCTCTCTGTCCAAATGCTCCACTCCGCTCGCCACCCTGTGTGTGTGTGCTGTTTTTCTTTACTTCCTCCTCTTCCACTTCTGATCTTCCTGTTGCCTTAATCATCTTCTTCCTTCTCCTCCTCCTCCTCCTCCTCTTCTCCTTCTTCTTCTTCTTCTTTTTCTTCTTTTTGGTCCCAGCATTAACACACACCTGAGGAAAAGAACTTTATTAATGGAGAGAGAGAGAGATGCTGAAGAAGTTATGGAAGAGAGTACTTATAATATTACATAGAAAAACAACACACACACACACTAGGGACCTAGATTTGCCTGCCTGCCTATATATTGACAATGTATTATACTGGTCTGGTGCTGGGCCAGTCCACAACACCGCGGGCTGCCAGGCCTGGTAAGGCCCACGGCTGTTATGCACTACACTACCAAGGTGCAGTAGACCCTGTATATAATGGTCTAATCGGGGGGGTGGGGGAACTTAGTCCGTTGTAAGCGGAGGAAATTCAAAGATACAGTTGGTTTACGAGTTTAATTCGTTCGGGAATTTTTGGTGGCACGACAAAACACTCGTAAAGCAAAAGGAATTTCCCCTCAATTAAAATTACTTTGAATCCCATTAACGCGCAGGGGCGTAGCCAGGATTTCAGTTGGGGGGGACACAATCTTTACCAGTCTGTCTCATTCATTCATTTCATCGACGCCTGCTCCAAGGAGCTCCCACCAGGGGATGGCCACGGCAGAAGAGCTTCCAATTTTCTCTATCCAGACACTCCCTCCTTGCCTGCTCAAAGTTTCTCAAAGATCCTTCCCCCCTCTCCCTAACGTACTCTTACACCCTATCCCTCCATTTTACTGGAGGTTGTCCTGTAGCATTCCCTCCCTCTATCTCACTCACATACACCCTTCTGGTCATCTTACTCTCCTCCATTCGCTCCATGTGGCCAAACCACTTTAAAGTCATTCGCTTCACTTCTTCCACCACTCCACACTTCTTCCCTTCACCCCTGTGACACATTCCAAAATGCTCGTACACACTTTCATTACTCATTCCATCCATTCTACTCACACCACAAGCACTCCTCAAATAACTCATTTCCACTGCCTGCACTCTAGACCTCTGACTGTCATTCCAGGCCCACGTTTCACTTGCATATGTGAGGGTTGGTACTATTATTGTATTTCTCAAATCCCTCTTTACCTCCATGCTCACACTTCTGCCATTCATGATTCGTCTCAAGGACCCAACCACCCTTCTTCCTTGCAATGCCCTTTCTCTTATCTCTCCCTCCATACCACCATGCTTACACATAACTGATCCAAGGTACATAAACTCATTGACCTCCTCCATTTCTTCATCATTCAAAATTATTTTGCATGCTTTTTCACAATCAATTCCCACTATATGGGCATACAAAATCTACAACCTCACTTCTACTTCGCTCACAAACCATCACTTTACTTTTGTTGACATTTACTTTCAGCTTTCTCCTATTACAGACACTATAAAAAACACTGACCAAATTTTGTAGGTCACTTACTGGTGGTGCATTCACACTAAGCAGTTGGTGCATTCAGACTAGGCAGGTGGTGCATTCAGGAGATGGCGCATTACATCCAACTACCCTGGCGGTTCTTTCATAATAAATGTGCAATCTCCCCTTCAGACCTTTTTGTTCTAACTCCTGATCTACCCACCAGAGGCCACCAGCACAAAATAGCACATGTTAGGGCCCAGCTTGAACTAAGGAAGAGGTCCTTCAGTGTCAGAGGCAATCCTTTGAGGAATTCCCTCCCTGAATCCCTAGTCACCCTCCAGTCTCTGTCTCTATTTAAATCAGCACTAGCTCATCATCTTGGGGACAAACTTTTAGAATATCATTAAATGGACTGTAGCTCTTTATCCAAGCATATAAATTAAATTACAAGTTGACTGCATATGATGCACTATCCAGCTCTTTCATTAGTATTTGTTTTTGTTTATGTAATTATATATTGAGAGCTGGCGATTTTTACAGGTTGTGCCGTGGCAACACTGGTGTTTGGAAGCAGAGAATGAGCTCTACAAGATTCAAGCCTTTTCTGTAATAATTAGGACACCAGCATACAGCAGTCAACCACCAGGTCATCTGTGAATACTGTCAGTAATGAATTTGCACAACAACATCTGCTAGGATCACAGCAGAAGGAAGATATAGAGCATTTTCAGGAAGACAGTCCCAGCAGAGCCAAGATGTCTGCCTCTACCCAGAAGGCCCCTACCCAGAATGTAAACAATGAAGATGCCTCAGGTAGGAAAAATATTTTCCCATGTATAATATGTCAGCTCCATTGTGACAGTGGTATAAAGTGTAACACCTGCAACATGTGGAGTCACCATGTATGCTCAGGAGTGCCTACACACTTAGGAATCATGCTGGTGAATACTAACAGAAAGTACACTTGTCAGCCATCGCTAGGCAAAGTTTCTCTGACTATGCAACTTAAGCAAATGAAATGGAGGAGAGTAAAAGGAAGGAACTGGCTATGATCTCAAGAAACAGGCCTCAGGCTTCAAAACTTGTGGGTACAAATACTAACCCTGAAGATACTACCCATAAGTCAGGAGTCACAGGGCAGTAATGACACCCAAACTGTAAATCTAGACACTGCAGAGGATGCCACGGGCAATGATTCACTCGGTTCATGGAGCTCCCCGGAGGATATGCGCCTGAGCCTGAGCCAAGAGGTCACACCTACCATAGCACCAGACCAGGCAGAGCAGCGGCAGCAGCAACAACAAGACACCAGTACCCCAGCATTAGTGAGTAACAGGCAAAAGGAAATGCCGATATGCTGTTTCTACAGAAGTGGTGTGAGCAAGCATGGAGCGCCTGGTAAGGACTGTAAATTTAGACACCCAAAACAATGTCCAAAGTTGCTGGCACATGGTGTTAAAGGAGAACACAGTTGCAATCAAGGCGGAAGTGCTCCATGTTCCACCCCGTGATGTGCTGGGATTGATGAGGAAATATGAGTGCCTAAGCAGGTCCTGCAAATACCAACACATTAAAGGCACTAGGAAGAGAAGGGAAGTAGCAGCACCACCACCACAGCCCACACCATCTAATGCTGCAGTAGCCCAGGCTATGACCCTTACACCTGGAACACCTGCCCCCACTACCACTACGGTTGCCACCGAAGGCAGAGGTTTTTTAGAACTGGCAACGGGGTTGAGGATGGACATGGCAGCCCTAGTCAAAGCCATAGAGACTCAGGCAATGCTACTGAACAACCTCATGAAGGAGAACAGAGCGAGCTGGGTACCACCAGGCCAGCCCACTATCGGCGCCCCATGGAGCAGTGCTATAACCTCTCGCTAGAGAACATCATAATGGGCAATATCCAAGGACTGTACCCGAAAACAAATCAAGCCAAAGTCCCCTTCTTGAGGGAGCTTTCGGCAGAAGTGGAACCCTTGGTTATAGCCCTAACTGAAACACACTTGAGCAGTAGTGTGAAAGATGAGGAGATACAAATCAAAAACTACACACCATTTAGAACAGACAGAGAAATTAGGAGTCACGGAGGAGCAATAATATATGTAAGAAACGAAATATCTGTTGACACAAAATCCTTACTCTCTTACTCTAATGGACAAGTGGAACTAATTATCATCCACCTGAGAAAGATGAATCTAATAATAGTAAATTGCTACCGCCCACCCCAGTGTACATTGCACAACTTTACAGCAGCAATGGAAAAGGTCGCAAAAATAATGGAAGACCAACCAGCACCTTTGCCTGAAGTTATCTTGTGTGGGGACTTTAACTTCCCCTCCATCCACTGGCCGGAAGGTACTGTTGCAGGCGGCACCCTGGACGACCAAGCCCAAGCTAAACTGCTCCTTGATTTCACTGACAAAATCTTCCTCACCCAACAAATAACCAAGCCTACCAGAGCACACAACATTTTAGACCTTTTCTTCACTAATAACCAGGATGCAATAGAAACATACAAAGTGGAGAAAACAATAGTCTTGGATCACAGCTTAATCACAATAAATATGACGTACAGGAAGACAAGGTTAAAAAATTGGGAATCTAACAAAACGGAGTCCTCTCCCTTTGCAAAATTTAATTTTTACAGTGAAACAATAAATTGGGAGCTTGTGCAGTGTGAGCTTGGTCAAGTCGATTGGGGTAATATCATGGGAGGAAATAACCCAAACACTATGCTCCAAGCCTTCATTAACACAGTGCTGGAGATATATGCGGGCCACATCCCAACAAAGAGGAAGAGTGCCTCTGCTCAATGCCACAACATCCCAAGGGACAGATGAATTCTGATGAGGAAGAGAGCATCCCTCCACAAGCAGCTGACTGAGTCCCAGCTTGAGGAACAGAGGCACTCAATAAGCAGAAAAATTGAAGAAATTGAACAAAAACTTAAAGAATCGCACAAAGACTTAAGGACCAAGGAGGAAGCGTATGCAGTAAATAACATTCAGAGGAACCCAAAATACTTCTATAGTTACTGCAAAAAATTCTCCAGAACCAAAACACAGATTGGGCCGCTGCAAACAGAAGAGGGTACAACAACAACACAGAGCCCCAAACAAGCATGCCAAGTACTGATGCAACAATACAGTAGTGTTTTCAGCACCCCTCAGACCCTCAGTGATCCACAACCCAGTAGCATTTTTCACAGAGGACGCAGGCCACCAAGACCACTTAACCGACATGGAGATCACAGTTAACATCAAGGGAGCCATAAAGGAGCTCAGATCAAATTTTGCAGCCAGATGGAGTGCCAGCCATACTGCTCCTGCAATGTGGTGAAGTCCTGGCTCACCCCAACCAAGAGCTATGGAGGTGCTCACTGGACACGGGAATAATGCCGACCCTAATGAAGAGAGCCACGGTGTGTCCAGTCTACAAAGGAGGGGAAAAAGAGTCGGGCCAAAAACTACAGACCCAGTTGCCCTAAAGTCACATCTTATCAAAAATTTTGAGAAATGTGTCAGAGACAAAATTATAGTCTACATGGAAAAGAACAGCCTCCATAGTAACAACCAACATGGCTTTAGAAAAGGGCGGTCCTGTCTCTCCAAACTCCTGGAACACTTTGACTGGCTCCTGGAAAACCTGGCTGCGGGCAAGAACGTAGATGTCGTGTTCCTTGACTTCTCTAAAGCCTTCGACAAGGTTGACCACGGCATTCTCCTCCATAAGCTCAAGACTCTGGGGATTAAAGGGAAGCTAGGTATTTGGCTCTACCACTTCCTTACAGAAAGAGTCCAAGTTGTCACAGTGGATGGCCACCAGTCCAGTGAGGCCAGCGTCATCAGTGGTGTGCCACAGGGATCCGTGCTGGGCCCTCTCCTCTTCCTTATACACATGGGCGACATCGATGAGGGGGTCAGGAGCTCGGTTATCTCCTCTTTCGCCGATGATACCACTGTGAGTCACGCTACCACCACGATGCAGGGAGTCACCCACCTACAAGAGGACCTCAACAAAGTGTATGCCTGTGCATGACCAACAACATGGCATTTAACGCGGCCAAGTTTGAAATGCTGAGATGTGGCCCTGACCACACCATCAAGATGTCAACTTTGCTGCTCACAGAAGGAGGGCAACAAATATCTGGACAACCACATGTAAAGTGCCTTGGGGTTCACCTCAGCGACAACGGTTCCTTCTCACACCACATCACAGAAACAGTGAAGAAGGCAAAGGCAATGGCAGGCTGGGTCCTTAGAACATTTGTTTCCAGAGAACCCAAGGTAATGTTAACCCTCTGGAAGGCCCTGGTGCAGCCTACGCTGGACTATTGTAGCCAGCTGTGGTCACCATACAAGAAGGGCAATGTGCAGAGGCTTGAAACTGTGCAGAGAGCCTTCACAAGACAAATCAGAGGGTTACGTCACCTAAATTACTGGGAACATCTGCAGAAACTGGGGCTTACCTAGACGGGTTCCACAAGAAGGGAACCCCACAAGTGCCAACACGCCAGCAGAATGCATATTTGCGAAATTACTCTCAGCACTAAAACCAATAAGCCGCTGCTGGAATGTGTGTTGATTGCACCAAGTAAAGACTAGTTATAGAATATAATGACTTATATGTATATAAGTGAAATAACTATTTATATTTATATTGCTGTAAGTAAAATAAAGTAATTTAGAGTTGATATGTTCTTTGACCAGTGTTTAGGAACTATAGTTAAATATGAGATCATATGAAATTATATATGAGAATACATTGGTATTAGTATGTAGGGGTTAAAATTCGTATAGTCTTTGACCAAGGTACTCTGCTAGTTTTCTCTTAAATACAGTTAAGGATGTTGACAGGATAACTGTGTCTGGCAGGCTATTCCACAAAGCAATCACTCGGACTGAGAAGTATCGCCTGCGTATTTCTGTGTTGCTGTTGGGTAGAAATATTCTGGGTGAATTTCCACGGGTTCTAGATAATGTCCGGAGGGAAAATAACTCAGAGGGTTGCACAGGAGAGAGGCCATTGAGAATCTTCCAGACCTTGACTATGTCAGCTCTAAGCAGTCTGCCATGCACAGAAAAGAGACCCAAGGCATCCAGTCGGGAGGCACAGTCAAGATGCGAAAGTCCAACAATCTCCTTGGTCCATCGTCACTGGACTCTCTCAAGCATGTCAGTATCACCTACATACCCTGTGTGCCATACAACTGAGCAAAATTCCAGCACAGGACGGATATGAGAGGTGAGAAGAGATTTCATAAACCCAGGCTCACGGTTAACTGTGCTCTTAAGTAAATTTGACGAAATTCCTGCAGCTTTATTTGCAAGAGCGTATGTGGAGATGAAACTTCAATGAAGTATCAACTTGAACCCCTAAATCTGATGCAGACTGCACAAATTGTAAAGGATTTCCTCTAATATAGTAGTCAGAGTACGGGCCAAGATTTGGAGCAGATCCTCGGCAGATCCTAAGAACACGGGTCTTGTCCGAGTTGAGCCTGAGCCCCCACGATTCTGCACGTGACACCAGTAGGTCTACATCTCTCTGCACAGAAGCAATATCTAACAATGTAAGAGAAGGCGTAGTCTTATTTATCTTTTGGTATATTTTCAGATCATCAGCGAAAATTTTGTATTTACAGGTCAGACCGTGAGCCACAAAGTTAATATAAATGAGAAAAAGGGTTGGTCCAAGGACAGACCCTTGGGGAACTCCACTAGTTACATGCGTAGAATCACTCTCAGAACCCCCAACCACAACCCTCATCACTCTACCGTTCAGAAATCCGTGTATCCAAGAGAGTAAGGGATCCCCTATACCGATGTGGGAGAGCTTACTGATCATAATGTTATGATTAACAAGGTCAAACGCTTTACTAAAGTCAAATAGTATAAGGTCGACCATATGCCCCTGATCAAGCAAGCAGGTGGCGTCATCATATGTTAGAAGGAGCTGATCATCAACTGAGTGAGCCTTACGGAAGCCAAACTGATTAGAATCTAATAAATTATCATTCACGAGAAAAGATGTCAGATTGTTCACAATAATACGCTCCAGACACTTGCAGGATACTGAAGTGAGACTTATTGGTCTGTAATTAAGAGGGGAAGAACGCACACCTTTCTTAAAGATGGGGACTACTTGGGAAGACTTCCAGACTGATGAGAGTTCACCAGTATGGAGTGACTGATGGAAGAGCCAGAGAAGGGGGTATGAAAGGGATGAGAAGCAGTGTTTAAGCAAACAAGGGTGGATACCATCAGGCCCCATACTGCTGGAAGGATTTAGATCACGCAGAGTATTGGCGACATCGGACAGATTTATAACCAAGTTATTCAAGTTACCTTCAAAGTGTTGGTGCTCTACTGGATTGTCAGGGGTACTGGTAGAATATACAGATGAGAAGGCCTTAGTAAACAAATCTGCCATTTCTGGGGCAGAAGAACAAATTTCACCAGAGGGTTGTTTAAGGGGTCCTATAGTGGGTCGTCCCACTTTCTTGTTACGGATGTAAGCATGAAACAACTTAGGCTTATTCTTTAGGTTAGAGATCAGGTGGAATTCATAGTCTCTCTGTGACTGATAGGAGTAGCTTCTATACTCATAGTTAACATCTAAAAAGGAGGACAAGGCTATCTGGGTGACATCTGAGTTCCTACCCCATGACTGTCGCATTGCTTTATAATGAACCCATGCATTGTGACGCCTCCTGACCAGTTCAGCCGGTGGGTTAGATTTCCATGGGACTATAGGGCGGTCACGGGCCACTCTGCTAGGAACATACAGTGAAATCATTGCTTGCAGTATTTCTAGAAGTCTATTGTAAACAGCTTCCACAGACATGTTTCAGAACTCGTAGTCAAAGTCGAATTCCAAGAGTGCATTATTCATGGCTCGATAATTACCCCTGTGCCATAGTATGATTGTCTTAGGAGTCTGAGCTGGGTGAGACCATGAAAGGAATAGATAAAGGATATAGGAGGTGATCACACTTGGGCAAGGGAGGATGGAGCTGCACCTGGCGACCCTGTCATGTTCCGTGGTAAATACTAAGTCAAGAATGTTGTCCGCTGTTGTGTTAGTAGGCTCTGTCACCCACTGATGAAGACCAAGAGACATAAAGCAGTCAAGGAAGGAGGTGTCATGGGCAGTAGAGGCAGTGGGCACGTCACCACACCAGTTAATACCTGGTAGATTGAAATCTCCCACAAGGATTAATTCCTTACCAGGAGCAAAGTCCTCCAGGAATGATTGAAGTTCAACATCATGTAGTTGGGAGTTTGAGGGAGGGCGATAAGCTGCTAGAATATATACACCATAGGAAGGCAGGTGAACTCCTACTAAGTTTCTGACTGGAAGGTCCAGCGCTATATATGCAACTGTGTTGCGTATGTAAAACAGGTACATGTTTGGCAGTGGATTCTGATGTATCTTCGCACAATGTTATAGTTGGGAATGGCGAAAGAATCAGGAACAGAAGGAAGAAGCCACGTTTCAGTAACAGCTAAGATATCAATCTTATTTTGAGACAGAAAGTATGAAACTAAAGTTAACTTATTACTAATACTATTTACATTGATCTGAGATAAATTTACTGTGGTAAAGGGACAGAACGGGACACAGCACCATCGGACGGCTGGCCATGCTGGACACCGCCACCAGCGTCACGAGAGGCAGTCAACAGAGCCAGCCCCAGCCCCAGCTGGCTACTGGCAGCACCACAGACTGCTGGCGCCTAGCATACAGCTCTTGCCTTTGCATATATGTTGAATCTCTGTTGAAATAGATATGCTGACACTGTTCGTTGGTCCTCAGCGAACTGGCTTTCTGAAGCAATTCCTGTCTTTTGTCCATATTTACACATTTGACTCTATAAATACCTCGCTCACGATTGATGCAGTATATATCAGTCAATGGGACAACGGAACCCACAGCCAAAGTAGCAGCCTGATTTGTCTTTGCCGAGGCCTCAGTGTCGTTGGTGGCCTTGATGCCGCGAACAATAAGAACTTACGAAGAACATAAGAACACAGGAAACTGGAAGAGGCCGGGTGGCCTACACAGGGCAGCTCAGAATCCCCACTACTCACGATGGGTGAGGTGTAGTTACAGGGGTTACAGGTAGAGGCTTGATCCTCGTTATACAGCGGTACTAGGCACGCATCCAGTACCCGTCACCTTACTGCACCCACACCTCACTGCCACCTGTCATCCTCGTCCATGTAGCTATCCAGTCTACTCTTAAAACAAGCTATTGTCCCTGCACTAACTATGTGATTGCTGAGTCTATTCCATTCCCCCACCACACTATTACTAAACCAATGCTTGTCTATATCTCTCCTAAATCTATACTTTTCTAATTTAAATCCATTACTGCGAGTTCTATCCTGCTGGCTAATTCTCAGTACTTTACTTATATCGCCTTTGTTGTAACCCTTGACCCATTTGAATACTTCTATCAGATCTCCCCGCACTCTTCATCTCTCTAGTGAATGTAAGTTTAGATGTTTCAGCCTATTTTGATATGGGAGGTTCCTCAGCCCCTGAATCATCTTGGTCATCTTCCTCTGAACTGATTCTAGCAAGTTGATGTCCATTCTGTAGTGTGGGCACCAAAACTGGACAGCATAATCTAAGTGTGGCCTAACTAACGCTAAATAGAGTCTGAGGGTGACCTCTGCACTCCTGTTGGTTACCATCCTGTTAATAAAGCCTAATACCCTGTTAGCCCTATTCCTCACACTAATACATTGCTTCCTTAGTTTTAGGTCAGAGTTCACTAACACTCCCAAATCCCTTTCACACTCAGACCTGCCTATCGCTGTGGAGTCTAAACTATACCCGTGTAATGGGTTGCGTGTTCCTACACTAAGTACGCTACACTTGGTGATGTTAAAATTCATCTGCCATTTCTCTGACCAAGCTGACAGCTTGTTGAGATCCTCCTGCAGTGCTCTAGCATCCTCCCCTGTCCTAATAGTGCATCCTATTTTGGTGTCATCTGCAAATTTACCTATGTCACTTGTTATCCCATTGTCTATGTCATTGATGTAGATAATGAATAGAAGCAGGCCTAAAACTGAACCTTGAGGAACCCCACTGGTAACATTACCCCATTCAGATTTTTTACCGTTAATGGTAACCCTCTGTTTCCTGTCGCTAATCCACGCCTTAATCCAATCAAATACCTTCCCTCTTATCCCATGAGCCCTGACTTTATTTAAGTCTCTGGTGAGGTACCTTATCAAAGGCCTTACTAAAATCAAGATAAACCACATCATAGCTCTCATCATTGTCAGTTGCCTCGTATACTCTATTGTAAAAGGATATAAGATTAGTGAGGCACGACTTTCCTTTAGTAAACCCATGCTGTGAGTCGTGAATTAAATTATGTCTGTCTATATGGTCCCTAATACTATCAGCTATTATTGACTCAATCATTTTACCTATAACTGAGTCCTTCCTTTTTCTCCTCTCCTCCATCTCAGTGATCTCCTTCCTGATCATAAGGCTAACAGAAGCTGAGTTGAGGTTAGTCTCTGTAGGATTTTGCAGTGCTGGGTTAGGGGAAGTCCTGGCACCAGCAGCAGCCTGTGTAGTGGTACCCTGAACACTGATCATGTTGGTGACCTGCTCAGTGAGAGATCTAACAGGCAGAGGCACAGAGCTCTGACTGTCTCGTGTAGTTGCATCATGGCACCGAGGTTACCATTTCCACCACCAGCACCAGCAGAGCCCCTAGAGGTACTACCACTATTTACCCTACAACCTGTACAGACAAACAGTATCCCCTCACCACCAACATCCTTAAGTGCCTGGATAGCAGTCTGGGGTAGGCCCATACAGATTGTTGAGTCATGAAACCACAAAGGGCATCTATCACAGCCAATAGAATCATCATTAGTCTCACCTCCACACGTTCCGCAGTGGCCATCAGTACAAGAACTAAGGTTGCTATTAATTGAACTATTCACACTGACATTAGAATCACGCTGGGTGTTGTGCTCACGAGTGTGGCTCCCACCTGTACCGGCACCGCGTCCAGGAGCCAGCCAAGCCCGAGCCATGGCAACGAGGTAGGAAAAGTCAGGTCAGCAGGGGCACAGCAGGTGGTCCAGGTCATAGGTAGAGGCTAAAGGTCACAGGCAGAAGCCAAAGGTGATACACACGCACAAGGGAAGCGGCATGAACAGTCTCATGGGCAGTCCAAGGACACACCGTCACCAGCAGTATGTGTCCCCGCCCGCAGGTCACCACAAACAACAAAGAAGAAGGGAGAGGTATCGGAAAATTTTAGGTCTGGTGCCGGACCCCACACAATGCACTGCAAAAGCACGTTAATCAGCGGACCGGACAAAAGTGCAGCAGAAGATCCCTCCCCACAAGAGCCCCAGGTGGAGGCAGGACCCTGCTGGCCTCGAGTCTGTCCCATGAAGGGCCACGAATCTTTAACAGCCTGCCTAAGGAAGTCCGAAACCTAACAGGTTGCCCGGTAAACAGGTTTAAGAATGGGCTGGACAAACTGCTACAAACAGTCCCAGATGAACCTCCAGTGCCAGGCTACACCTCAAGATGTAGGACTTCCAACACGATACCGGACCAAATCGCCCTGTTGAGCAGGGATGGCAGGACCGGGAGCAGCGGTGGACCACCACGACTGTGAGGCGGGGCCTCTAAACAACACCAAGTAAACCAAGTAAGCAAGCATCAGCAGAGTGCTGGCTTCCCAGCACCCCCTCATCATCATGTGGATTGTGGGGTCGGGAAGCCCACCAGGTGAGTCAACCTCTCTCTCTCCAACGTCCCCATTCTGTCCTTCATCTCCCTTTCCAACTCAATAAGTCTCCTTCTCAACATACATCACTGTCTTCTTCTTCTTGTTTTTTTTTTGGGGGGGGCTAGTTAGGCTATGGGACCACAGCCTCTAGAGCCCCGTCAGTAGTAGTCGCTATCCAGTGTTGTTTTTGGTCATCGTTCTGTCACCGGTGTGGTGGTTAGATCCTATCGAGTTGCCCCGCCTTCTGCAGGAAGGTCTGCGTACACTTGAGGGCTTGGAAGGCTGTGTCGGGGCTGAGAGTGTCGCTGCCCAGCAGGTCCTCGCAGGTCTCTAGGGCCTGTGAATGCAGAGTCTTGTTAGGGAAGCTCTGAGGTTGGTGCGGAGGGAGTGGAATCTTGGGCAGTGAAGAAGGAGGTGTTCCGGTGTGTCGGGTTGTGTGGGGCACCATGGGCAGTGAGGATTCTGGACTATAGACAGTCTGTGCAGGTGTGCATTGAGGCGCCTGTGGCCAATCCTCAGGCGGGTGATGGCTGTGTCGAGGGGACGGCTGGGGGAGTAGGCCCACCAGTGCTGGGCGGGGGAGTGTCTGTAGCGTCCAAGGGTGAGCCGTCTGAGGTCAGCCGTTAGTCTGGTGGTCCAGTGTCTGTGGGAGGATTGGCGGAGGTGGATCAGTAAGTCAGTGTGGTCTGGTGGTCCGTCCATGGTCTGTGGGTGTGTGTGTGCCAGGTTGGCTGCTTGGTCCGCCACGGTGTTGCCCACGATGCCAGTATGTGAGGGGACCCACTGAAGGTGGACCCGTCTGCCCCCAGAGGGCAGCTGTGCCAAGAGGGAGTGGATGGCAAAGCAGAGAGCGTGGTGAGTGCGTGGTCTGTGGGTGGAGAGGAGTTGGAGGGCCGTGAGGGAGACATTTTGATGTGGGGGAAGTGTGCTTGCAGCTGTGAGGCCTTCCCTGATGCCAAAGAGCTCTGCCCCAAGGATGGTGGTGTGGGGATGGAGCTTCCAGTTGGTGGAGGTGTGTAGGGCTGGGAGGTAGATGGCTGCGCTGGTGGAGGGAGGGGAAGGGATATGGGAGCCGTCAGTGAAGATGAAAAAGTTGTCCCTGTATTTAGTAGAGAGGAGAGACAGAAAGAGGGCCTTCCCCTGATGGGGACAGCCCGCCTTGGTCCATGGTGACTGAAGGTCCAGGGAAATGGAGGAAGGAAGGGGGAACCATGGACCCAGGGGTGAGAGGTAGTCAAGGGGTGAGAAAGGGGGAGGCGTAGATAGAGAGGGCTCGAGTGATGAATGGGGTGTGAGCTCGGAAGGCCTGTGGGGCTGGAAGTGGGTCAGGTTGGTGTTGGGACAGGACAGTGTGAAGGGAGGAGTGAGGAGAGGATGTTATTCTGTGGAAGGTGGTGACTGTCTTGGTGTTGCGCCTGTGGTCTAGTGAGGGAATGCCCGCCTCAGCCTGCAGGGCCAGGGTGGGTGACGACCGGAAGGCTCTGAGGGCCACCCGGAGTGCGGTGTTCTGCACCACCTGCAGAGGTCTGAGGAGCGTCGGGGAGGCCGAGCCATAGACCTCGCACCCATATTCTATCTTGCTACGGATGTAGGCACGATAGAAGTGGAGAAGCGTGGCCCGGTTCGCCCCCCACTTGACGCCTGCCAGGGCCCTCAATAGGTTCAGCCGGGGGAGGCAGGAGGTCCGGAGATCACTCACGTGATGCCTCCAAGTGAGGCGGGGGCCGTCCAACACTAGACCCAGGAATCTATGCGTTGTGCGGAAAGGGATGACTGTGCCTGTTAGGTGTGCTTGAGGGATGGCAGGGATGCGGCGACGGGTGAAGCACATGAGGCATGACTTTGGTGCACTGAGGGTGAGGCCCCACTGAGTGCACCAATGACTGATGGTGTCGAGCCCTCTCTGGAGGAGGGTTTGCGCCTCAGGAAGAGAGGGAGCGGAGCACAGGAGGGAAATGTCGTCTGCATAGATGAAGGTATGAGTGTCAGGGGGGGAAGGCAGGTCTGAGAGGAGGATGTTGAAGAGGAGAGGGCTTAGGGGCGAGCCTTGGGGGACCCCTCTACAGATAGGATAGGGTTGAGAGAGGGTGGTCCCGATAGAGACAGAAAAGGTTCTACTGGAGAGGAAGGAGCGGACCCAGTGTAGAGGAGTGCCAAAGAGGCCAAGAGTGGAAAGCTTATAGAGGATAGCATTGTGTGAGGCAGAATCAAAGGCTCCTTCAAGGTCGAGGAAGGCGGCCAGCGTGAAGCGCCCCCTGCCAAAACCCTCCTGGACATGGTGGTCGAGGTCAAGAAGGGTGTCAAGGGTGCCACGGCGGGGCCGGAATCCGGACATGTTGGAGGGAAGGAGATGATTGTGTTCCAACCACCAAGAAAGCCTTGTTAGCACGAGGTATTCAAAGAGTTTGCTGATGCAGGAAAGAAGGCTGATAGGACGGTAAGAGGAGGGTAAGGAGGGGTCTTTCCCTGGCTTAGGAATTGGAAGTGTGGTGGCGTGGCGCCACTGGTGAGGAAAAGTGCCGGAGAGCCAGCTGTGATTAAAGATCTGAAGCAGGAAGAGGGAGTAAGCTTCTGGGAGGTGTTTAAGAAAATCACTGGGAATGTCGTCATCCCCAGCGGACTTCCCCACCGGCAGTGCAGCTGTGGCTGCTGTGAGTTCATGTAGGAGGAAGGCCTGGGCGATAGGATGAGTGTGAGATGGTGGGGGTAGTACAGGGGGAGGGACCGGGTCCGGGGAGCCCAGCCGTGTGCGGAAGTGTGTGGCGAGGTGTTCCACTTTCTGGGCATCCACAGCCAGTGTAACACCGTTGTGTTGTAGAGGCAACATGAGAGGGGCTTGGGGCCGGACCATCTTCCTGAAGAATAACCATATTTTGGTGAGTGAGGTTGAGAAGTCAAGGGAGGCACAGAAGGCAGACCAAGATGCCCTTTTGGCTGACAAGATTGTGCGCTTGCAGCGAACCTCCAATTGGTGGAACCTCTGGCGCAGCTCCGGGACGGGTCGGCGACGCCAGGCATTGAATGTCTTGCGCTTTGCCCGCACCGCAGCCTCGCACCGTCGGTTCCACCATGGAGCTCGAAGAAGACGCGGGGACTGGGAGGAACGGAAGGTGAAGCAATGGGACCCCACTTCCACCAAGGTGTCCGTTAGGGCCACAATAGCTTCACCAGGAGGGCTGGGAGGGAGTGGTGTGGAGGAGAGGTGGTCAAGGAAGGAGGACCAGTTGTCAGCCCCAAGGGACCATCTTGGCCGGCCTGGTGCAGGGGGGGGAGGGGTTTCACCTGCTCCTCCTCCTCCTCCTCCTCCTCCTCCGCCTCCAATTCCTCGCCTTCCTCTTCCGTCCCCCCTCTCCCCTCTTCCCGCCCACTCTCCTCCTCCTCCTCCTCCTCTCCCTCTTTCTCCTCCTTGTCCTCCGCCTCCTCGCTCGTCCCTCCCTCCAACACCTGTCCCTTACCTTCCCTTTCCCCCTCTTCCTCCTCCCTCTCCTCGTCCGTTCCTCCCTCCACCACCTCACCCTCCCTTTCTCCTTCTTCCTCTTCCTCCTCCTCCTCCCCCTTTCCACCTTCCACCTCTTCCACAATTTCTCCTAGTTCTTCACAGCAGGTCCCTCCCTCCTTCCGCTCTCCCTCCCCTTCACCCCCCCCTCCTGGCCCCCCGTCCGACCGTCGGGTACTTGTTGGGGGTGATAGGCTGGTTCGTTATGTTGACAGGTATTTTTGCTCCAAGGATAAGAACAGGACGAGGTGTGTTTCCCAGGGGCAGGGTGGGCCATATATCAGACAGGATTGAGGCGTGTATGGCAAGCGAGGATCGAACCCCATTGTCTTTCTCAGCTGTGGCGGAAGCAGCGTTTCTCGTGTGTAGCGAGGACCTTCTCAGGCGTTTTAGAGAATTGTTAGGCAGGATACGTGACGCTGGTGGGTCGCCAGTAGTGTGTGGCGTCCTGCCAAGGAGGGCGTTGGCGATGGATGGCTGTCCAGGGCGATAGCAGTGAACAGCAGACTTGCTGAGCACTGCGGCGCAATGGGTGGCTGTTCGTCGACAATTGGGACCTCTTCTTTGGCAACGACGCCCTCTACGCCCGTGACGGGATACACTTGACGTTCAAGGGTGTTGAGGCTCTCTCAGACTCCCTTGAGCGAGCACTTGGTACCCTGAGGGATTTTTTAGTATAGGCGAGGGGGGGAGGAGTAATGGGAGGGGACATCTAGCTCATAATATAACCAGGCAGCTTAGAAGTAATTCTAGAGGAGTAACAGAGGACAGGCTAAGAATCTTCTATACTAACAGCAGGAGCCTCAGAAACAAGATAGACTTACTAAGGGGTGAAGCTTGTTCAGAAAATTTTGACATAATAGCGATCACAGAGACATGGATAGACACTGCTAATAGAAATTTTAGATCAGAATTTGAAACAACAGGTTATCAGATGTTTCACAAAGACAGAAGGGGCAGAAAGGGAGGTGGAGTTGCGCTATATGTTAAAGACTCACTTAAATGTTTAGTTAACAACTCAGTCAAAACTAACATGGATTCAGAATCAGTTTGGGTGGACGTTTACAAAGGGAAAGAAAAACTAACTCTAGGAGTTATATACAGGCCACCCAACCTTAACAGGCAGGACACGAGTATATTACTACAGGAGATTGGCAGGGCGAGTATGAGTAGAAATGTCTGCGTAATGGGGGACTTTAATTATAGGAATATAGACTGGGAAGATCTAGTGGGTGACCTGGAAGCCGAGGACTTTCTTGAAGTTATACAAGATAATTTCCTTAAGCAGGTAGTTACTGAGCCTACCAGAGGAGATAACATATTAGACTTAGTCCTAACCAATAATGGGAACTTGCTACGTGAGTTGGAGGTGGGCGGAGAGTTAGGAAATAGTGATCACAGAACAGTTCGTTTAGCTTAGACTGGGCGGTAACCCATGAACCAAACCCAGTGTTAGTGCCAGATTTTAGAAGAGCAAACTACGAGGGGCTTGAAGACATCTTGAAGGGGTAAACTGGGATAATTTAGGGATTCATGAGGCCAGAACTGCGGATTGGAGAGCCAGGAGAACCAGGTAGAAATGTCTTACAATAATTTAGTTAGAGTAATAGTAGAGGGCAAGAACAGCATATACCACAGCGAACACTTAGAAAAGAAAACAATGATCCTAAGTGGATGACTCGTGGACTAAAACACGAGATTGGGTTAAAGAAGGAATTTATCAGAAAATAAAGAATGGGGAAACACATCTCAGGGGCGATGCGTCGAACTATCTAGATTAGTTAAGAAAAACACCAGGATAGCAAAAAGAACTATGAGATCAAAGTAGCAAATGAGGCGAAAAGTAATCCTAAGGGCTTCTTTCAGATGTATAGAACAAAAACACGGGAGAAAATTGGACCGCTGAAAACAAACACAGGGGAGCTAGTAGAAAATTACGAAAATATGAGCACATTGTTGAACGACTACTTCCTTTCAGTATTCACACAGGAGGATCGAGCGACTATACGGAAAGAGTTCAGGTGTACGAGGGCGGGATGGCGATAAATTGAGGATATAATCATTACCAGGCAAATAGTTCAGGATGAGATAGATAAGCTTAAGAAGAACAAGTTGCCAGGTCCTGACGGGATATTTCCGAGGGTATTAAAGGAGTTAGGTGATATAATCAGTGACCCACTAACCGACATCTTTAAGATGTCGGTAAATACTAACTATGTGCCGAGCCTATGGAAAGTAGCTAATGTGGCCGATTTTTAAAAAGGGGACAGGTCAGTTGCTTCAAACTATCGCCCAATTAGCTTAACATCGGTTATAGGGAAGATGCTGGAGTCCATAATACCCAGGAACATTCGGGAGCATTTAGAGAAACATAGCTTAATTCACGACTCGCAGCATGGGTTCACAAAAGGTAGGTCATGCCTCACCAATCTCTTGTCCTTCTACAATAAAGTATTTGAGGCGGTTGACAGAGATGAAAATTATGATGTAATCTATCTTGATTTTAGTAAAGTGTTTGACAAAGTTCCTCACCAACGACTGTTGCTTAAATTACAGGCTCACGGAGTAGAGGGTAAAGTTTTGAACTGGGTCAAGGCGTGGCTTAGCAATAGGAAGCAAAGAGTGCAAATCAATGGTAAAAGATCTGACTGGGGATGTGTTACGAGTGGGGTCCCACAAGGTTCAGTACTAGGTCCACTTTTGTTTATTATTTATATCAATGACTTAGACACAGGAATTAGTAGTGATGTTAGTAAATTTGCAGATGATACCAAGATCGGTAGAGTAATTGAGTCGGATCAGGACGCTAGTATTCTCCAAGGTGAACTCAACAGATTATATGACTGGGCGGATAAATGGCAGATGGAGTTCAATGTAGGGAAGTGCAGTATTCTGAGTGTAGGTAGGAACAACCCCTCACATAACTATTGCTTAAATGACACTCTCATAAGTAGGTCTGGGTGCGAGAGGGATTTAGGGGTCTTAGTGAGCTCTGATCTCCGTCCAAGGGCACAATGCATTCAAGCTAGAAATCGAGCTAATAGGGTACTGGGATTTATTTCAAGGGCGTAAGCAACAGAAGCCCAGTCTTCCTCAAACAATATTTAGCATTAGTTAGACCTCATCTTGACTATGCGGTTCAGTTCTAGTCACCCTACTATAGAATGGATATCAAAATGTTAGAATCGGTGCAGAGGAGGATGACTAAGATGATTCAGGGGTTGAGAAACTTGCCATACGAGGAAAGACTCAAACAGTTAAACTTGCATTCTCTAGAAAGGCGAAGGGTGTGTGGAGACATGATCGAGGTTTATAAATGGATGAAGGGCTTTAATAAGGGAGACATTCATAAGGTTTTGTTGGTAAGAGAACCGGGTAGGACACGAAGTAACGGGTTTAAACTGGATAAATTCAGATTCAACAGGGACATAGGCAAAAATTGGTTTACTAACAGGGTGGTGGATGAGTGGAATAGGCTTAGCAGTCATGTGGTGAGTGCCAATACAATTGTCACATTCAAAAATAGACTAGATAAATTCATGGACAGCGATATTAGGTGGGGTTAGATACACGGGAGCTTAGGGTCAAAGGAGCTGCCTCGTACAGGCCTACCGGCCTCTTGCAGACTCCTGCGTTCTTATGTTCTTATGAAAGTAAGGATGACAGGAAGATGGTCGCTGCCGACGTGGGGCCCAGTGGTAATTGTGGCGAGGTGTAGGGGACCATTTTCCAGGCACAGGTCAAGGGTGGACGCCTTGCCTGTAGCGGGGTCAATGCGGGTGGGAAGGTCTGGGGGGTTAGAAGAGAGAAGGAGGCACTGCCGGTGAGGAAATCCACGAGGGAGTGTCCTGAGCGGTTCTGTTGAGCCGCCAGGAGAGACGGTTCCCAGTGAGCGTGGTGGGCGTTAAAATCAACCATGATGGGTGCTGGGGAGGAGAGCTGATTGAAGAGGTGGCGGTATTCTAGTGTTGATATGTCCTGACACGGGTTGTAAAGGATAAGGACGTCGAGGGGACCCGTGCTGAAGGTGACCCGAACTCCCAGGAATGCTAAGAGTCCTCCCGGGTAAGGAGTGAGGGACAGCTGACAGGAAGGAAGGGGCCGTCGGACCAGCATCAGCAGACCACCGCCTACCGCACCCGCCCGGCAGTCCTTCCTAAAGGGAAAGTAGCCAGGGAATGACAGGGAGTAGGGTTCAGTGAGCCAGGTCTCACAGACACCTATTAGGAGAGGAGAGATGGAGAAGAGGTAAGTTTTGAATTGGGGAAGCTTGTAGTACAGGGACCTGGCATTCCAGAAGAGGAAGGGAGAGGATGGTGGAGGGTTCAAGTTGAAAAGGAACCAAAGAAGGAGATGAGGGAAGGTAGAGTTTTGGAGAAGCACTCTGATAGGGAGTGGCCAGCAGAGAGGAGAAGAGAAGGTCAAGATGATAGGAACGAGGCCACAGATTATGGAGGTGAGTGAGTGGGGTGCGGGGTGCTGGTCAGCAGTGTTAGGTGAATGAGATGATGAGGATGTGCCGGCTTGTAGGCCAGTGGGCGGCTGAGGGTTGGACGGGGGTGGAGGTTGTGTGTGGTTTGCCTGGAGGAGCAGGAGTGGAGTCAGACAGCCTGGGGAGGGACTGGGTGTGTGTTGGGGCTGGGAATGGGCGGCAGGGGTGTGTCGAGCAAGGGGGACGGGGCGGTGGACAGCCTCGTCTGGGGGATTGGTGGCAAGGTTGGGTGCTGTGTGTGGGGTAAGGGTGATGGTAGGGTGGGCTGTGGGGTGTCGGGGAGAGCGTTGTGGCTTGGGGGTGTGGACTTTGGCCTTAGAGGTGGGAGTGCGGGAGGGAGAGGTTCGCTGTGTTGGGTGGTGAGCGGGCCGAGGTGTTCGTGGAGGAGTGCGTGGAGGGGAGTTAGTGGTGGTGAGTGTCTGTGGGGGTGGGGCGCTGGCTTGTTGCAGGGTGAGTGAGAGGGCAGGGAGGTGTTGGGTGGGGTGGACAGTGGCACCAGGGTGGTGGGTGGAGGGCGCTGGCTCCAACACCCCGGAGGCAGTCTGCACTGCGGCAGCGGAGGGGGTTTGGGGTGGTGGGCCGGGGCGGAAGGACCCTGGTTTGATCTCCCGCATCCGCTGCCGGGATTCAACCACTGTGAGTTCTTCTTTTGCCAGTTGTTCCTGTTTCCCCTCTGCGACTGCATAGGCGGGGCAGAGTTTGGAGGTGGGCTGATGTTTGCCCTGGCAGTAGAGGCAGTGGGGACCTCTTGTGCAATTCTTCCCATCGTGGAAACCGCTGCAGGTACGGCACCTGACATGGCCCCTGCGTCCCGTTCCATGCTCGTACGACAGGCAGTGGAAGCATTGGAGGGCAGGGATGGTGTAAGGTCTTACTGTGTAAGCCATGCTGTCTATGGCTACATTTGAGAGAAGGGAGCCCTTGCACTTGACGCGGATCGCCAGACCTGGAGTTCTGGCGCCGTCAATGAATTTGCCTGGGAGTCAGCATATGGCAATTGGCTCTGAAGGGGAACCTCCCAGAACAGTCAGCTTGTCTAGGATGTCTTCGTCAGTCATGGCAGTGTCAACTGGGTAGATTCGTCCATAAGTGGGTTTGTGGGTCGGGTCTGGGTCTATTACCCAGCAACCAGGGTTGCTAGGTCTGTCCTTTTAAGGACAGTCTGTCCTATTTGAGATCCAACTGTCTGCAAGTTTTCATGAAAAAAGGACAACCTTAAAACTGTCCTTTTCTGTCCTATTTCTAAAATCCATGCTGGGTTCATAAATATAAATTCCAATAAGGATTATTCAGAAACAAATCACATAATAATGTTGCAGGTACGTGTACTGACGGGTGTAACACCGGTCAGTACACGTCCAGGACGCGTCACTTTCACACCCGCCTGGCGGCCTGGGGCCTGGGCCGCGCCAATACGTCAGTCTCTGTCCCGCCTGGGCCGTGCCAACACTTCAGTCTCTGTCTCACACTCAAAGTTGAAGGGATAAAATTATCATTGTAAGTGTAGTAACCGCCGACCAGGATACCATACTAATTGTGAAATCAGTTTTTGTGAAATATTTGTTACAATTTTGATATCAACGAATGATTATTTTCCTAATTACGAATTTTTTTCTATTTTATTACTTTTTCTTAAACTTGCGGTTCTTCAGATCATTAATGTTCGTTCTTGATTGTTACAGAATATTACTATTGTAAATTACCACAATGGGGAAGTGGAAAAACACTTACAATGAAGGGAGACATTATAAAAAGGAGTGGGAAGAAGAATATAAATGGCTTACTTGGATGGACAATGCTTGTTACTGTAAGTGGTGCAAGTGCACTCTGTCAAACATGCGGAAATCTACATTTGAACTACATGAGAAAACAATAAAGCACAAAAAAAATAGGCAAAAGGAAATTAATATATATGTTTGTCCTTTTCTGTCCTTTTTTCGGGATGAGTCTGTCCATTTTTTAGCTCACACGTCTGGCAACCCTGCCAGCAACGGACGGGCCAATCCCCCAGAGAGGTCACAGACTCTGGGACCTGAGATAGGTTGTTGAGGTTCGCTACCTCGAAACGTGTGATCTTCAGGGTCCCCTCTATCATCTTCTTTTGAAAGATGGAGCCGTGTAGTGCTGTGGCCACCTTGGCCGGATGGATGAAGCAGCGCTTGTGGGCGAATGACGACATACACACCACTAAGGGCGACTTGCCGTCAGGGCCAGGGTGGTTGGTGAAGGTGAAGGTAGGTGTGGGTGCAGGGAGGGACTGGGCTGCGGGTTGGAGGATGGGCACATGGGGTGGGTTGGTGGGGTCAGGAGTGTGGTAGGACACGTGTTGTTTATGTTTGTTGGTGGCTACGTCACCGTCTGGAGAGCGTTGGCGTTTGGAGGTGATGGTGGTGGCGTCCATGTTCTCAGCGGGCGAGGGCGGCTGTTCGGGGTCGGCATGGGAGGCCCCGGGTGGGAGTATGTGCATGGAGGCGGCCTCGCGGCCTTCTCCCGGGTCTGACGACATCCAGGGGCTGCCAGGGATGTCGTGTAGAGCTAGGGGTGGTTGGGAAGCACTCTGGGTTGGTCACCAGGGATAAACGGACGGCAGGCTGGGGGCGAGGTCCGTTCACCAAGACGGCTGACGGTCGCGTCCATACGTCATTGTCCCTTGTCCTGGCTCACCTGCTCACCGGTGTGAACAAACCCGGCGGTGGCGCCGTCGCCCGCGCCTGCTCGCTCATTATTCAGTGTTATTCACTAGTCTGGATCTGGATCTGGATTAATGATGCGCAGGGCACCTGCATAGGTGCATAACACGCACATCTTAGCCTTCAATACTTCGGGACAGCACGATTACCACCTAGCACGGCTCCCACCTTAATTTCCACGTCTAGGGTTTAGTTCCCGCGCAGCTGATCGTATAAGTATGACGACGCGTCGGGAGTTCAGCAGCTGTGTCCGTCCGCCGTCTTGGCCGTGTGTGTGTGTGTGTGTGTACATAATAAGCTCCCACAATGTTATCCCAAAAGTCATTTGGAGCAAATTTTTAAAATCTATCATTAACATTTTTTTTTAATATATATAATTTAACATCAAACAAAGTTAAATAATTAGAAAGTGGTTACACTCTCTCTCTCTCTCTCTCTCTCTCTCTCTCTCTCTCTCTCTAAGGGAAGTAAGAGAACACATTAAAACGTACCAAGTTTTTGCACTAACTCACAAGTTCTCTGAGCCAGAGGTATATATGGGAACTGAGGAGGGTGCTGAAGCCCTCCAAAGACCCTTCCCATGTCCTCACTAACCGTTTCCCTATTGTCTCATCAACACCAGAGAGTAGTTCAGCATGCTCTCTAAAGACAAATCCTCTCTCTATCCACACCACACTTCATTCACACAACACACACACCTTTTCCCAAAATTCAAAATGGCACACCTTCACCCTGCTTCGGAGTCCCCGCCTGGGGGGGGGGGACCACAAATTCCCCCAGGGAGGACTCCCCTTCTGGTTGCCAACTTGAGAGGTACGTGTCTTGATAACTCCTCGAGCCTTTTTCTTATCGATTTCTGCAACATTCGCGGTCTTCGTTCTAATTTTCATTCTGTGGAACACCATCTCGATCTTCTCCTCTAAACCTCACCTTCTCTTCCTTACCGAAACACAGGTTTCTGAGGCTACTGACAGCAATCTCTACTCTGTTCCCTTCTACTATCTCCATCCTAAATTTCAACCCAAAGTTGGATGTTGCGCCTACGTGCGCAACGACATCACTTGCTCTCGTGCCCACGACCTTGACTCTTCAGAATTTTCCACCATCTGGCTAAGACTTCATTGTCATGCTATTACTAAATACATATGTGTTGTTTATCTCTCACCTAACTCTACTAACTATGTAAAATTCTTTGACTACTTGAACTCTGAAGTGGAGCACATCTTGACCCACTCTCCCTTTGCTGAAATCTCCATTTTGGGATATTTCAATGTTCACCACCAGCTTTGACTTTCATCCTCTTTCACTGACCATCCTGGTGAACAAGCCTACAACTTTGCTCTCCTCAACGACCTAGAGCAGTTGTTTCAGGGCCCTACACGTATTCCCGACCGCCTTGGAGACCGGCCCAACATACTAGACCTCTTCCTTACCTCAAACCCTTCTGCTTACTCTGTCAAACTGTTCTCTCCGTTGGGCTCCTCCGATCTCAACCTTATTTCTGCATTCTGTCCAATCGGTCCTGTTCATCGTCTGGACCCACCGAAGAGGCGATCGATGCTTCTAGCATTTTGCTTCAGCTCGGTGGGATGACCTGAGGATGTTTTTTTTCCGATTTCCCGTGGAATGATTACTGCTTCCAGGATAGAGACCCCTCTGTGTGTGCTCAGTGCATTACAGAGGTGATTGTCTCTGGAATGGAGGCATACATTCCATGTACGTTCTCTACTCCTCATGCTAAAAAGCCTTGGTTTAATCATGCTTGTTCTCGTGCTGTCAAAGATAGAGAGGCAGCTCACGAAAGGTACCAGAGCCTTCGCACTCCTGCTAACCATGACCTTTATATTTCAGCCCAGAATCGTGCCAAATCTATTCTACAACTTACCCAAACCTCTTTCATCAATATAAAATGTCAAAACCTTGCTTGTTCTAATTCTGCCAGAGACTTCTGGCACCTAGCCAAAATTCAATTTCATTTCTTCATCTTTCCCTCCTCTCCTTAACCCTGACGGCAGCACCGCCGTCTCATCTGTCTCTAAGGCTAAACTCTTCTCTCAAATTCTCTGTAACAACTCCACTCTGGACGATTTTTGGCATATTCCTCCTACTCATCCCCCCTCTGACTCCTTTATGCCGGTTATTAAGATTCTTAAGAGTGATGTTTTCTATGCCCTCTCTGGCCTCAACTCTCAGAAGGCTTATAGACCTGAAGGAGTGCCTCCTATTGTCCTTAAAAACTGTGCCTCCGTGCTGACACCCTGTCTGGTCAAACTCTTTAGCCTCTGCCTGTCAACATCTACCTTTTCTTCCTGCTGGAAGTATGCCTTCATACAGCCTGTGCCTAAGAAGGGTGACCGATACAATTCCTCAAACTACCGCCCTATAGCTTTACTTTCCTCCTATCTAAAGCTTTTGAATCAATCCTTAACCGGAAGATTCAAAAGCACCTATCCACTTCTGACCTTCTATCTGATCCCCAGTATGGGTTCCACAAGAGGCGTTCTACTGGCCATCTTCTTGCTCTCTTAACCTGTGGGCTTCGGCTATGGGAAAGCCAAGAAGTGGCCGAGAAACGGCAAAATTACACTGCATTTTGAGACTAAGAAAAAAGCATGGAACATACATCAGAGTACTCCTCTCATAACCATAAAGCCATTAAAAACATTTACTTTTACTCAAACTCCATTCTTTTTGGGTGGTGTTTGTTACAAAATAAACAGTTGTGACGTGTGGCATCTAGTCTACTATGGAGAATTTGACAAGTGATTACTGTATGGATAGCTAATTGAGTATGCCATGATCTTACAGCACCACCTATGACAAAAAAGCCCACCTCAAGATCACTCACCCACCACAATGACCTAGGGCGTTCATAGTGGGTTGTGCTATGCCACCACCGCCTACAATTAGCTCGACTTAGGTGTTTTATGGCGAGCCCTATTTAGGGTCCACCGTTCCACAGCCATGACTCATGAAAGCCCTAAAAAGGGTCTGCTGACGTTCTCGGGTTGACTGACTTTTGGTTATCCTCTCTTAGCTCTTTCGGTGAAACTTTCTCAGTTGCGCTAGACATATCAAAAGCTTACGATAGAGTCTGGCACAAGTCTTTGCTTTCTAAACTGCCCTCTTTCGGATTCTATCCCTCTCTTTGTTCCTTTATCTCCAGTTTCCTTTCCAGCTGTTCTATCTCTGCTGTGGTAGACGGTCACTGTTCTTCCCCTAAAGCAGGGGTTCCCAATCTTTTTCTTCCTCTGTACTCCTTGGGCATTTTTTTAGGTTCCCGTGTAGCCCTAAAATTTTAGGATAAAAAACAATGAAACTGTAATATTTTTATATTATTTTATAATGAAATCTGTATATGTAGACTGATGATATAATTTAAACAGTTTTGCTTACTAAAATGAGGAAAAAAAACAAAAAAAAAACAAAAAACGACAGTGCATTTTGAATGCAGATTACATGTATTGTACAGTAGCAGTTATTCTCTTGGACCCAATGTACCCCCTGAGAAGTGCAAATGGACCACTTGGGGTACATGTACCTCTGGTTGGGAACCCCTGTCCTAAAGCTATCAGTGGTGTTTCACAGGGCTCTGTCCTTTCACCCACTCTCTTCCTGTTATTCATCAATGATCTTCTTTCCACAACAAACTGTCCTGTCCACTCATACGCTGATGACTCCACTCTGCATTATTCAACTTCTTTCAACAGAAGACCCTCTCAATAGGAATTACAAGACTCCAGACTGGAGGCTGCAGAACACTTAACCTCAGACTTTGATATCATTTCCGATTGAGGTAAAAGGAACCTTGTGTCCTTCAATGCCTCTAAAACCCAGTTTCTCCACCTATCAACTTGACACAACCATCCAAACACCGACAACACCCAGCTGTCACCTCCTTCACCACCAAATATCCTCGGTCTATCCTTAGCTCAAAATCTCAACTGGAAACTTCACATCTCCTCTCTTACTAAATCAGCTTCCTCGAGGTTGGGCGCTCTGTATCGTCTCCACCATTTCTTCTCCCCCGCACAGATGCTTTTCATATATAGGGGCCTTGTCCGCCCTTGTATGGAGTATGCATCTCACATGTGGGAGGGCTCCACTCACACAGCTCTTCTGGACAGAGTGGAGTCCAAGGCTCTTCGTCTCATCAACTCTTCTCTTACTGACAGCCTTCTACCTCTTAAATTCTGCCATCACATTGCTTCTCTTTCTATCTTCGATCGATATTTTCATGCTGACTGCTCTTCTGAACTTGCTAACTGCATGGCTCCCCCCTTCCTCTTGGCCCCGCTGCACACAACTTTCTGCTCATGCTCATCCCTATACTGACCAAACCCCTGGTAAACTCTGGAACAGTCTTTCTTCATCTGTATTTCCTCCTGCCTATGACTTGACCTCTTTCAAGAAGAGTGTATCAAGACACCTCTCCACCAAAAATTGACCTCTCTTTTGGGTACTCTTTACTTTTTACTTTTGTGGAAGCGACGAGTGGCAGGCTTTTTTTTTTTTTTGTGTGTGTGTGTGTACTCTTTTTGTTGCCCTTGAGCCACATCCTTTAATGGAAAAAAAAAAAAAAAAAAAAAAAAAAAAGATCATCTGAAAAGTTCGAGTGTTTTTATTGTTTTGCCTTTTAGAGTTTACCCCCAAACTAACAGTTTCAGAACTAGTGACATTTTTTTCAGTTTCTTCTTATCGCTAGACACAGGGCCTCACTATAGGTAAAAGACTATTAGTAAGAGAAGGGAAGCTGAAACAAAAGCTTTTGATTTTAACTTTATTTCATACTCCATATGAAGGCAGACAGGGCACTTGTATGTGATTGGTATCTAGGAGGTGAAAAAAACGATCAGAGAAGATACTGACTGCCTAACTTTGAGGAAAATGATTTGGCAAGAGATGTGATTGATGCATCAGCATGATGTTGATTATGATGTATCTGTGGAACATGGCTCACCATTGCCTTTCTTCATTCCTGTAATGAAGCTCAAGCAAACCCATTAAGAAAAATAATCGACGAGATGTTTGTCCTATCATTGAGGATTCAACCTGTCCCTTATCTCTGCTGTGCCATACAACTTTAATCTTAAATGCTGCTTCATAGTATATTGTTAAGTCTAGATTGGGGCTTTGTGCACAGTTCAGATCTTACATGAAAGGATAAGCATTTTGTTAGCTTGCCTTGCTCCATGGTTATAGTGCCTGGCTATGACTTCGCAGGCCCGGGTTCAAATCCTGGCTGAGGCAGTTGGTGTGCAGCTCACTCAGCTGTTCATCCTCCTTTTCAAGCTGGTCAATAAATGGGTACCTGGGTAAAACTGGGGAAGGTAAGCTGTGGCTATCCCGTATTTTACATTGGCCTGTGTGACAGGGTAATTGGTTCGTACCTACCACAGGCTTAAAGGACCAACTGTTCGGAGATGAGCACTGCAGCCACACACAGCTATAGCGTATATACACCCACCTTTGCCTACCTTGCATATAGTTTGGGGTACTATGTAAATTTTACATAGCTTTATAAATAACTTAATATTATAATTTGTTCCTATTTGTTGCTGCAACAGAAGCCATAGCTGTTGTTTAATGACAAATTTGCCAAGTTCCCAATAGTTAATACAGTAGGAGGCTAAACAGTCAGTACAGAAAATTATTTTATTGGAAGGTACATGTATACAACTTTTACTGAAGGAACTGAGATGTTAATGTTGATAAGAGCACACTATACTTTTTCCTTCATAAATTCAGTGAAAGTTATCCCTTCACTTTCTCTGCATGAATATCTGTCCCTCTTCACTGTCCTAGCACCCCCAATGACCTTGGAATATAAGCCTTCATAATGTGGTGTGCCAAAGATCATGGCCAAGCTGTTGATGCTGTTACTCTCTTCAGGCTGCCTTTTTCCTGCAGAAGTTGGACTCTTGAAATCTTCAACTATACTATAAAAAGACTTGCCTTTCATCTTTGCTTGCTGAGGAAGCTTATTTTTTCTTTTCAGTTCTTTAGCAACTGTAAAATAAAATGTAAGTGCTAACATTTATTTTATATCTTTATTTTAATAGTGTAATATTTTCTTACCCAAAAATAAGAACCCTATGGAACTCACTTTAAAATTTCCTCTTAATTTTTAATACAAATTTCACATAACAACAAACTTGTGTCCTTGGCACAACAGGGTAGGACAAGACATAATTATTTTAGTTATCAAATCAAGAGCAGTCACAAATAGTAATGACGAGTTCATTGCAAGTTAAAGCTTCAAAATCATTGGTTAAAATGGTAATTTTCTATTTCAAAAGTGAATCTCTCTCTCTCTCTCTCTCTCTCTCTCTCTCTCTCTCTCTCTCTCTCTCTCTCTCTCTCTCTCTCTCTCTCTCTCTCCTTGGAATTCTTTGACTCTTTCTATCATTTCTATGACCAGGGTGGACTGTTTCAAAGGGATGGACTGCACCTGGCCTCTGTTGGAGCAGCTAGATTTGAAAGGCATCTAAATGAAGCAGTGCAGAATTGCTCAATCAAAAAACTGCTCTCAAATGTGTTTCCTCATCCTGGCCATATAAATGCATATCATGCAGCACCCTTGATCAATCAATCAATGGGGGCATAAACTGACGGGGGGCTTGTTGTCTCGCCCGCCCTATGGCGCCAAGACTGGGAGTTCCTCCGGCCAAGTCTCCATGTGGGCCCCCTTCTCATCTATGCAAGGCAAGGTAATATATGTCACATCAGTCTCAAGGAGTAGTCACTGGCATGACACAAAGTCATTACAGCAATATCTCATGATTCTGCACAGATACTTATCACCAAAGGCATCAATCTGCCTCTTCAAGTAACCATTTAGTGTCTATATCTCACAGCCATAGAGTAAGACAGGGAGCACAAGTGACTTGAAGATCCAGATCTTTGTCCTTCTGCACAAGAATCAAAGCCATATATTCGTGCTGAGTGAGTCCATAATACCGTGGGCCAAGCCAATTCACCATAAGACTTTCTGGTGAGACCCACCATTATTCTGAATTATGCTACCAATGTAGGTGAAATTTTCCAAGCACCACTGATGCCTAATTGTAAAAACGAGAGTAACACCACATGCACAACTAACTTTAAACCTAAGCTAAAAGTTTTAAGTTTAGATGCTCATAACCTAAGAAATTTGATTGGAGAATTGAGATACCTTGTTTCAAAAGAAAATTTTGATGAAATTGCTAAGTGGAAGACTTATTTACACCTCATGTACTGATTCAATTTCACTCTTCAACAAAGACTGCAGCAACTCTAGAGTGGAGGTGATGCTCTTTATGTTAAAAGTTATTTGCAACCCATTGATAGAACACACAACGACAATAATGTGGCACATCTGTGCATGCAAGTAAATACTGAAAAGAATGAATAAAATATGTCACCTACAGCCCTCCAGGACAATCACCTGGTGATGATACTGAAATGTATAGTGTTTTGTGACAATTACACGTAGTCCTCAAGTTATGACAGGGCTCGGAACAGACAGTTTGGTCGTAAGTCGAAATTTACATAAAAAATAAAATAAAATATTATTCAAATGTCTCGCTGTGGATAGATCACCATTCCCGCGCCTCGTATACTCTCCCCCCTAC